>NC_092041.1:28249569-28434852 GCF_003086295.3 Arachis hypogaea | reverse complement strand
CGCAATAACACTTGATGTTGCTGCGGATCTTGGCACTGATGTTACCAAAAGCTTGCTCAAAACTTGAACAATCCCGGCAACGGCGCCAAAAACTTGGTGCACGAAATTGTGAACAATACTTTTTCACAACTCTCATAATCCCCGGTAATGGCTCCAAAAACGTGGTAGCTCAATACCATGGCATTACACAACTTCGCACAACTAACCAGCAAGTGCACTGGGTCGTCCAAGTAATAAACCTTACGTGAGTAAGGGTCGATCCCACGGAGATTGTTAGTATTGAAGCAAGCTATGGTCATCTTGTAAATCTTAGTCAGGCAAACTCAATTGTATATGGTGATGAACGAAAATAACATAAAGGTGAAGATAGAGATACTTATGTAATTCATTGGTAGGAACTTCAGATAAGCGCATGAAGATGCCTTCCCTTCCGTCTCTCTGCTTTCCTACTGCCTTCATCCAATCCTTCTTACTCCCTTCCATGGCAAGCTTAAACAAGGGTTTCACCGTTGTCAGTGGCTACCTCCCATCCTCTCAGTGAAAGCGATTTGCATATGCTCTGTCACAGCATAGCGGAATTCATCTGTCGGTTCACAATCAGGCCTGAATAGAATCCAGTGATTCTTTTGCGTCTGTCACTAACACCCCGCCCTCAGGAGTTTGAAGCACATCACAGTCATTCAGTCATTGAATCCTACTCAGAATACCACAGACAAGGTTAGACCTTCCGGATTCTCTTGAATGCCGCCATCAGTTCTCGCCTATACCACGAAGACTCTGATCTCACGGAATGGTTGGCTCGTTTGTCAGGCGAGCACTCGGTTGTCAGGCGATCAATCATGCATCGTGCAATTAGGAATCCAAGAGATATTCACTAGAGCCTTGATCGCTTGTAGAACAAGAATGGTTGTCAGTCACCTTGCTCATGGGTGAGAATGATGATGAGTGTCACGGATCATCACATTCATCAAGTTGAAGAACAAGTGATATCTTAGAACAAGAACAAGCGGAATTGAATAGAAGAATAATAGTAATTGCATTAATACTCGAGGTACAGCAGAGCTCCACACCTTAATCTATGGTGTGTAGAAACTCCACCGTTGAAAATACATAAGCATGAGGTCTAGGCATGGCCGAATGGCCAGCCTCCCAATGATCTAAGAACTAAAATGTCCAAAGATGATCTAGAGATCTAAAGTGATCAAAAGATTTTCAATACAATAGTCAAAGGTCCTACTTATAGAAAACTAGTAGCCTAAGGTGTACAGAAATGAGTAAAAGACATAAAAATCCACTTCCGGGCCCACTTGGTGTGTGCTTAGGCTGAGCAATGAAGCATTTTTCGTGCAGAGACTCTTCTTGGAGTTAAACGCCAGCTTTCATGCCAGTTTGGGCGTTTAACTCCCATTTGGGTGCCAGTTCCAGCGTTTAACGTTGGGATTTCTTGAGGTGACTTTGAACGCCGGTTTGGGCCATCAAATCTTGGGCAAAGTATGGACTATCATATATTGCTGGAAAGCCCAAGATGTCTACTTTCCAACGCCATTAAGAGCGCGCCAATTGGGCTTCTGTAGCTCCAGAAAATCTACTTCGAGTGCAGGGAGGTCAGAATCCAACAGCATCTGCAGTCCTTTTTGGTCTCAGAATCAGATTTTTGCTCAGGTCCCTCAATTTCAGCCAGAAAATACCTGAAATCACAGAAAAACACACAAACTCATAGTAAAGTCCAGAAAAGTGAATTTTAACTAAAAACTAATAAAAATATACTGAAAACTATCTAGATCATACCAAAAACATACTAAAAACAATGCCAAAAAGTATACAAATTATCCGCTCATCATGTACCTCGAGTATTAATGCAATTACTATTGTTCTTCTATTCAATTCCGCTTGTTCTTGTTCTAAGATATCACTTGTTCTTCAACTTAATGAATGTGATGATCCGTGACACTCATCATCATTCTCACCTATGAACGTGTGACTGACAACCACCTCCGTTCTACCTTAGACTGGGTGAATATCTCTTGGATTCTTTAACCGGAATCTTCGTGGTATAGGCTAGAACTGATGGCGGCATTCAAGAGAATCCGGAAGGTCTAACCTTGTCTGTGGTATTCTGAGTAGGATTCAATGATTGAATGACTGTGACGAGCTTCAAACTCCTGAAGGCGGGGCGTTAGTGACAGACGCAAAAGAATCACTGGATTCTATTCCGGCCTGATCGAGAACCGACAGATGGATAGCCGTGCCGTGACAGGGTGCGTTGAACATTTCCACTGAGAGGATGGGAGGTAGCCACTGACAACGGTGAAACCCTTGCATAAGCTTGCCATGGAAAGGAGTAAGAAGGATTGGATGAAGACAGTAGGAAAGCAGAGAGACGGAAGGGACAAGCAACTTCATACGCTTATCTGAAATTCCTACCAATGAATTACATAAGTATCTCTATCTTTATCTTTATGTTTTATTCGTATATCACCATACCCATTTGAGTTTGCCTGACTAAGATTTACAAGGTGACCATAGCTTGCTTCATACCAACAATCTCTGTGGGATCGACCCTTACTCGCGTAAGGTTTATTACTTGGACGACCCAGTACACTTGCTGGTTAGTTGTGCGAAGTTGTAGTGATCACAATTTTGCGCTATCAAGTTTTTGGCGCCGTTGCCGGGGATTGTTGAGTTTGGACAACTGACGGTTCATCTTGTTGCTTAGATTAGGTATTTTTTTCGGAGTTCTTAAAGATGAATTCTAGAGTTTCATGATGATTTGTTGAAATCTGGCTGGCTGTGAAGCCATGTCTAATTCCATTGGACCGAGGTTTCAACTTATCATCACAAGAGCTTGTTGATTTCTATCAATCTTGCTTTTGGAGCAGTGATCTGCTAAGGCTTGGCTGGCCATTGGCCATGTCTAGTGTTTTGGACCGAAGCTTTCCTTGAAAGCTTGGCTGGCTGTGAAGCCATGTCTAATTCCTGGACCGGAGTCTTAGACTAGCATTGCACTGATTTCTGGAATTCTCATTAAGAACTTTGATATCTTTTTCCACTTAATTTTCGAAAAAGCACAAAAAAATTTACAAAATCATAAAAACAAAAAAATATTCTATGTTTCTTGTTGAGACACTAGTCTCATGTTAAGTTTGGTGTCAATTGCATGCATTTATTCATGTGTCTTAGTGATCTTCAAGATGTTCTTGATGATTTCTTACTCTAATCTTTAAATTCTCTTGACTTGAGTGTTTTGTGTGTCTCATATGCATTCTCATTAGTGTCAGTAGTATACAAACTGCTAAGTTTGGTGTCTTGCATGCATTGTTATTTGATTCTTGTTGCATTTTGATTTTTCCTTATTATTAAAAAATCCAAAAATATTTTTAATTTGTGTCTTCTGAAGTCAATAATACAGAGAATTGAAGATCAAGAACATACAGCAGAGGAATTACACAGAAAAAGCTGGGCGTTCAAAACGCCCAGTGAAGAAGGACAGACTGGCGTTTAAACGCCAGCCAGGGTACCTGGTTGGGCGTTTAACGCCCAAAAGGGTATAGTTTTGGGCGTTAAACGCCAGAATGTGCACCATTCTGGGCGTTTAACGCCAGGATGGCACAAGAGGGAAGATTTTGTTTTCAATGCAATTTTTTTTCAAGTTTTCAAAGTTTTTCAAAATCAAATCTTTTTCAAATCATATCTTTTCAATCATATGTTTTCAAAATCAATTTCTTTCTATTTTTAAAAATACTTGCTATCAATCAATGATTTGATTCAACATTTCAAGTATGTTGCCTTTTCTGTTGAGAAAGGTTTAATGTTTGAATCATATCTTTTCTTGTTAGCCAAGTCATTAATTTTCAAAATCAAATCTTTTTAAAATGTTTTTCAAATCATATCTTCTCAATCACATCTTTTTAAAACTAATCATATCTTCTTAACCACATCCTTTTCAAAATAGTTTTCAATCAAATCTTTTTGATTTCTAATTTCAAAATCTTTTTCAAAAATCACTTGATTTCTTTTCCACTTTCATTTTCGAAAATCAATTAGTGTTTTTCAAAAATGTTTTCAAAATCTTTTACTTAATTTTCGAAAATTACTTCCCTTCTTCTCACATCCTTCTATTTATGGACTAACACTATTCCTTAATGCAAAATTCGAACTCCATCTTCTTTGATAAGTTCGAATTTTTCTGTCTTCTACTTTTCTTTTCCTCTGACACCTAAAGGAATCTCTATACTGTGACATAGAGGATTCCACATTTTCTTGTTCCCTTCCCTTTCTTATGAGCAGGAGCAAGGACAAAAGCATTCTTGTTGAGGCTGATCCTGAACCTGAAAGGACCTTGAAGAGAAAGCTAAGAGAAGCCAAAGCACAACTCTCTGTAGAGGACCTAACAGAAATCTTCAAAGAAGAAGAACCTATGGTAGCCGAAAACAACAACAATGCCAACAATGCAAGGAAGGTGCTGGGTGACTTTACTGCACCTACTCCCAACTTTTATGGGAGAAGCATCTCTATCCCTGCCATTGGAGCAAACAACTTTGAGCTTAAGCCTCAATTAGTTTCTCTAATGCAACAGAATTGCAAGTTCCATGGACTTCCATTGGAAGATCCTCATCAGTTTTTAGCTGAATTCTTGCAAATCTGTGACACTGTCAAGACTAATGAGGTTGACCCTGAGGTCTACAGACTTATGCTATTCCCTTTTGCTGTAAGAGCCAGAGCTAGGACATGGTTAGACTCACAACCTAAAGAAAGCCTGGACTCTTAGGAAAAGCTAGTCAATGCCTTCTTGGCAAAGTTCTTTCCACCTCAAAAATTGAGTAAGCTTAGAGTGGAAGTCCAAACCTTCAGACAGAAGGAAGGAGAATCCCTCTATGAAGCTTGGGAAAGATAAAAACAATTAATCAGAAAGTGTCCTTCTGACATGCTTTCTGAATGGAGCATCATAGGTATTTTCTATGATGGTCTCTCTGAACTGTCCAAAATGTCTTTGGATAGCTCTGCTGGAGGATCTCTTCATCTGAAGAAGATGCCTACAGAAGCTTAAGAGCTGATTGAAATAGTTGCAAAAAACCAATTCATGTACACTTCTGAAAGGAATCCTGTGAACAATGGGACTAGTCAGAAGAAAGGAGTTCTTGAGATTGACACTCTGAATGCCATATTGGCTCAGAACAAAATATTGACTCAACAAGTCAATATGATTTCTCAAAGTCTGTCTGGAATGAAAAATGCACCAAGCAGTACTAAGGAAGCTTCATCTGAGGAAGAAGCTTATGATCCTGAGAACCCTTCAATGGAAGAGGTGAATTACATGGGAGAACCCTATGGGAACACCTATAATTCTTCATGGAGAAATCATCCAAATCTCTCATGGAAGGATCAACAGAGACCTCAACAAGGTTTCAACAATAATAATGGTGGAAGAAACAGGTTTAGCAATAGCAAGCCTTTCCCATCATCTTCTCAGCAACAGACAGAGAGTTCTAAGCAGAATACCTCTGACTTAGCAACCATGGTCTCTGATCTAATCAATACCACTCAAAGTTTCATGACTGAAACAAGGTCCTCCATTAGAAATTTGGAGGGACAAGTGGGTCAGCTGAGCAAGAAAATTACTGAACTCCCTCCTAGTACTCTCCCAAGCAATACAGAAGAAAATCCAAAAGGAGAATGCAAAGCCATCAACATGGCCGAATTTGGAGAGGAGGAAGAGGCAGTGAACGCCACTGAGGAAGACCTCAATGGACGTCCATTGGCCTCCACTGAGTTCCCCAATGAGGAACCATGGGAATCTGAGGCTCAAAATGAGACCATAGAGATTCCATTGGACTTACTTCTGCCATTCATGAGCTCTGATGAGTATTCTTCCTCTGAAGAGGATGAGTATGTCACTGAAGAGCAAGTTGCTAAATACCTTGGAGCAATCATGAAGCTAAATGACAAGTTATTTGGAAATGAGACTTGGGAGGATGAATCCCCTTTGCTCACCAAAGAACTGGATGACTTGTCTAGGCAGAAACTGCCTCAAAAGAGACAGGATCATGGGAAGTTTTCAATACCTTGTACCATAGGCACCATGACCTTCAAGAAGGCCTTGTGTGACTTAGGGTCAAGTGTAAACCTCATGCCTCTCTCTGTAATGGAGAAGTTAGGGATCTTTGAGGTGCAGGCTGCAAAAATCTCACTAGAGATGGCAGACAATTCAAGAAAACAAGCCTATGGACTTGTAGAGGATGTTCTGGTAAAGGTTGAAGACCATTACATCCCTGCTGATTTCATAGTCCTAGAGACTGGGAAGTGCATGGATGAATCCATCATCCTTGGCAGACCCTTCCTAGCCACAGCAAAGGCTGTGATTGATGTTGATAGAGGAGAGTTGATCATTCAAGTGAATGAAGAATCCTTGGTGTTTAAGGCTCAAGGATATCCCTCTGTCACCATGGAGAGGAAGCATGAAGAGCTTCTCTCAAAACAGAGCCAAACAGAGCCCCCACAGTCAAACTCTAAGTTTGGTGTTGGGAGGCCACAACCAAATTCTAAGTTTGGTGTTGAACCCCCACATTCAAACTCTAAGTTTGGTGTTGGGAGGTTCCAACATTGCTCTGAGTATCTGTGAGGCTCCACGAGAGTCCTCTGTCAAGCTACTGACATTAAAGAAGCGCTTGTTGGGAGGCAACCCAATGTTATGTTTTTATCTATTTTTCTTTGTTATTTTATATTTTTTGTAGGTTGATGATCATGAGAAGTCACAAAATCAATAAAAAAGCAAAAACAGAATGAAAAGCAGAAAGAAAAATAGCACATCCTGGAGGAGAGCGTGCTGGCGTTTAAACGCCAGTAAGGCTAGCTGTTGGGCGTTTAACGCCCAGTCTGGCACCATTCTGGGCGTTTAACGCCAGAAAGTGGCACCAGATTGGCGTTAAACGCCAGAAAAGGGCAAGAAGCTGGCGTTAAACGCCAAAAATGGGCACCAGCCCGGCGTTTAACGCCAGAAATGGCTAAAAACGCATTTTTGCATGCCATTTGGTGCAGGGATGACTTTTCCTTGACACCTCAGGATCTGTGGACCCCACAGGATCCCCACCTACCCTACCACTCTCTCTCTTCTTCACCCATTCACCAATCACCTCAACACCTCTTCCCCAAAAAAACCCTTCACCTATCAAATCCCATCTTTCTCTTCACCACTCACATCCATCCTTCATAAAACCTCACCTACCTCACCATTCAAATTCAAACCACTTTCCCACCCAACCCACCCATACATAGCCGAACATCAACCCTCCCCCTCTCCTATATAAACCCATCTTCACTCCTTCATTTTCACACAACTTAAACACTACTTCTCCCCCTTTTTGGCCGAACACAAAGCCATTCCCTTCTTTCTCATTTCTTCTTCTTCTACTCTCTTCTTTCTTATTTTGCTCGAGGACGAGCAAACCCTTTAAGTTTGGTGTGGTAAAAGCATTGCTTTTTGTTTTTCCATAACCATTTATGGCATCCAAGGCCGGAGAAACCTCTAGAAAGAGGGAAGGGAAGGCAAAAGCTTCCACCTCCGAGTTATGGGAGATGGAGAGATTCATCTCAAGGGTGCGCAAGACCACTTCTATGAAGTTGTGGCCTTGAAGAAGGTGATCCCCGAGGTCCCTTTTTCACTCAAAAAGGGTGAATATCCGGAGATCCGACATGAGATCCGAAGAAGAGGTTGGGAAGTTCTTACCAACCCCATTCAACAAGTCGGAATCTTAATGGTTCAAGAGTTCTATGCCAATGCATGGATCACCAAGAACCATGATCAAAGTGTGAACCCGGATCCAAAGAATTATCTTACAATGGTTCGGGGGAAATACTTGGATTTTAGTCCGGAAAGGGTAAGGTTGGCATTCAACTTGCCCATGATGCAAGGAGATGAACATCCTTACACTAGAAGGGTCAACTTTGATCAAAGGTTGGACCAAGTCCTCACAGTCATATGTGAAGAGGGCGCCCAGTGGAAGAGAGATTCAAGAGGGAAGTCGGTTCAATTGAGAAGGCATGACCTCAAACCCGTGGCTAGAGGATGGTTGGAGTTTATCCAACGCTCAATCATTCCCACTAGCAACCGTTCCGAAGTTACTATAGACCGGGCTATCATGATTCATAGCATCATGATTGGGGAAGAAATAGAAGTTCATGAGGTTATATCTCAAGAACTTTATAAGGTGGCGGACAAGTCTTCTACCTTGGCAAGGTTAGCCTTCCCTCATCTCATTTGTCACCTCTGTTATTCGGTTGGAGTTGACATAGAGGGAGACATCCCTATTGATGAGGACAAGCCCATCACTAAGAAGAGGATGGAGCACACAAGAGACCCCACTCATCATGAGATCCCTGAGATACCTCAAGGGATGCACTTTCCTCCACAAAACTATTGGGAGCAACTAAACATCTCCCTAGGAGAATTGAGTTCCAACATGGGACAACTAAGGGTGGAGCATCAAGAACACTCCATCATCCTCCATGAAATTAGAGAAGATCAAAGAATCATGAGAGAGGAGCAACAAAGACAAGGAAGAGACATTGAGGAGCTCAAGCACTCCATAGGATCTTCAAGAGGAAGAAAGAGCCGCCATCACTAAGGTGGACCCGTTCCTTAATTTCCTTGTTCTTTATTTTCCTGTTTTTCGAATTTTAGTGCTTATGTTTGTCTATGTTTGTGTCTTGTGATCATTAGTGTCTTAGTGTCTATGCCTTAAAGTTATGAATGTCCTATGAATCCATCACCTCTCTTAAATAAAAAAATGTTCTTAATTGAAAAAGAAAAGAATTGCATGAATTTTGAATTTTATAACAGTTTAATTATTTTGATGTGGTGGCATTACTTTTGTCTTCTGAATGAATGCTTAAACAGTGCATATGTCTTTTAAATTTGTGGTTCATGAATGTTGGCTCTTGAAAGAATGATGAAAAAGGAGACATGTTACTGAGGATCTGAAAAATCATAAAAATGATTCTTGAAGCAAGAAAAAGTAGTGATTCAAAAAAAATATTCGAAAAAAAGAGAGAAAGAAAAAGAAAGAGAAAAAGAAAGAAAAAGAAAGAAAAAGAAAGAAATAAAGTTGTGATCCAAGGCAAAAAGAGTGTGCTTAAGAACCCTGGACACCTCTAATTGGGGACTCTAGCAAAGCTGAGTCACAATCTAAAAAGGTTCACCCAATTATGTGTCTGTGGCATGTATGTATCCGGTGGTAATACTGGAAGACAGAGTGCTTTGGGCCACGGCCAAGACTCAATAAGTAGCTGTGTTCAAGAATCATCATACTTAACTAGAAGAATCAATGACACTATCTGGATTCTGAGTTCCTAAAGAAGCCAATCATTCTGAATTTCAAAGGATAGAGTGAGATGCCAAAACTGTTCAGAGGCAAAAAGCTAAAAGCCCCGCTCATCTAATTAATACTGATCTTCATAGATGTTTTTGGAATTCATTGCATATTCTCTTCTTTTTATCTTATTTGATTTTCAGTTGCTTGAGGACAAGCAACAATTTAAGTTTGGTGTTGTGATGAGCGGATAATTTGTACGCTTTTTGGCATTGTTTTTAGTATGTTTTTAGTATGATCTAGTTAGTTTTTAGTATATTTTTATTAGTTTTTAGTTAAAATTCACTTTTCTGGACTTTACTATGAGTTTGTGTGTTTTTCTGTGATTTCAGGTATTTTCTGGCTGAAATTGAGGGACCTGAGCAAAAATCTGATTCAGAGACTAAAAAGGACTGCAGATGCTGTTGGATTCTGACCTCCCTGCACTCGAAGTGGATTTTCTGGAGCTACAGAAGCCTAATTGGCGTGCTATCAACGGCGTTGGAAAATAGACATCCTGGGCTTTCCAGCAATATATGATAGTCCATACTTTGCCCAAGATTTGATGGCCCAAACCGGCGTTCAAAGTCACCCTCAAGATTTTCAGCGTTAAACGCCGGAACTGGCACCAAAATGGGAGTTAAACGCCCAAACTGGCATAAAAGCTGGCGTTTAACTCCAAGGAGAGTCTCTACACGAAAATGCATCAATGCTCAGCCCAAGCACACACCAAGTGGGCCCGGAAGTGGATTTTTATGTCATTTACTCATCTCTGTAAACCCTAGGCTACTAGTTCTCTATAAGTAGGACCTTTTACTATTGTATTTTCATCTCTGGACATCTAGTTCTTAGATCATTGGAAGGCTGGCCATTCGGCCATGCCTAGACCTTGTTCTTATGTATTTTCAACGGTGGAGTTTCTACACACCATAGATTAAGGTGTGGAGCTCTGCTGTACCTCGAGTATTAATGCAATTACTATTGTTCTTCTATTCAATTCTGCTTGTTCTTGTTCTAAGATATCACTTGTTCTTCAACTTAATGAATGTGATGATCCGTGACACTCATCATCATTCTCACCTATGAACGTGTGACTGACAACCACCTCCGTTCTACCTTAGACTGGGTGAATATCTCTTGGATTCTTTAACCGGAATCTTCGTGGTATAGGCTAGAACTGATGGCGGCATTCAAGAGAATCCGGAAGGTCTAACCTTGTCTGTGGTATTCTGAGTAGGATTCAATGATTGAATGACTGTGACGAGCTTCAAACTCCTGAAGGCGGGGCGTTAGTGACAGACGCAAAAGAATCACTGGATTCTATTCCGGCCTGATCGAGAACCGACAGATGGATAGCCGTGCCGTGACAGGGTGCGTTGAACATTTCCACTGAGAGGATGGGAGGTAGCCACTGACAACGGTGAAACCCTTGCATAAGCTTGCCATGGAAAGGAGTAAGAAGGATTGGATGAAGACAGTAGGAAAGCAGAGAGACGGAAGGGACAAGCAACTTCATACGCTTATCTGAAATTCCTACCAATGAATTACATAAGTATCTCTATCTTTATCTTTATGTTTTATTCGTATATCACCATACCCATTTGAGTTTGCCTGACTAAGATTTACAAGGTGACCATAGCTTGCTTCATACCAACAATCTCTGTGGGATCGACTCTTACTCGCGTAAGGTTTATTACTTGGACGACCCAGTACACTTGCTGGTTAGTTGTGCGAAGTTGTAGTGATCACAAATTCGCGCTATCATGGATATTTCGGAACAAGTTGGGAGAAGATGGTAGCATTGCAAGAAACAAGGCAAGGCTAGTGGCGCAAGGATATGACCAAGAAGAAGGAATAAACTTTGATGAATCCTTTGCCCATGTTGCCCGAATGGAAGCCATAAGACTTCTCTTAGCTTATGCTGCATATTGTGGTTTTAATTATACCAAATGGATGTGAAATGTGCATTCTTTAATGGAGTGATAGATAGAGAAGTGTATGTGGAGCAGCCCCCTGGTTTTGAAAATAAAGAACATTTTAATCATGTTTTTAAACTATCTAAAGCTCTCTATGGTTTAAGACAAGCTCCTAGAGCTTGGTATGAGAGACTTAGCTCCTTTCTTTTGAAAAATGGTTTTCAAAGAGGCACCACTGACACAACTCTGTTCATCAAGAACTCTAATGATTCCTTTATTCTAGTCCAAATATATGTTGATGACATTATTTTTGGATCAGCCAATGAATCCCTTTATTCTGAATTTGGAAAACTCATGACAAGCGAATTTGACATGAGTATGATGGGTGAACTTAATTTTTTCCTTGGACTGTAAATTAAACAAACCGAAAATGGTATTTTCATTCATCAAGAAAAGTATGCCAAGGAATTAGTTAAGAAATTTGGTATGAAAAATGCCAAACCCATGGGAACTCCCATGCATCCTAGTTCTAAATTAGATAAGGGAGAAACTGAGAAAGATGTTGATGAGACTAGGTATAGAGGGATGATCGGTTCTCTTATGTACCTAACTTCCTCTAGACCCGATGCAAAGTGTTGGATTGTGTTCTAGGTTCCAATCCAAACCTAAAGAATCACATCTTTCTGCAGTTAAAAGGATCATTAGATATGTTCATGGCACATCCAATTTTGGTCTTTGGTATCCTAAGATTGATGATTTTTCTGCAGTTGGTTATTGTGATGCAGATTTTGCTGGGGATAGAGTTGATAGAAGGAGCACTTCTGGTTTATGCTGCTTCCTTGGAAAGTCCTTAAATGTGTGCTCAAGTAAGAAGCAACCAACAGTGGCCTTATCCACTGCAGAGGCTGAGTATATAGCTGCTTCTTCTTGTTGTTCTCAACTTTTATGGTTAAAAACACAACTTGCTGATTACAAATTAAATGCTGAAAATATTCCCTTAATGTGTGATAATATGGGTGCCATTAATATTTCTAAAAATCCAGTTTTGCACTCTAGGACTAAGCATATTGAAGTGAAATTTCACTCAATAAGAGAACATGTCCAAAAGGGGGATATTTGCATTCAATTTGTTAAATTAGAGGAGCAATTAGCAGATATTTTTACAAAACCATTAGCTGAGGATAGATTCTGCATGCTTAGGACTTGTCTAGGAATTTTGAGCTATGATTCCTTATTTGAAAATTGCTGATGTATTTGCTGGAGCTTTTTTTTGTCTCATAAACAGGTATGAGACAATTCTGGGCAGATAATGAATGTTTCCTTCAAGTCAGCGTGTTCTGGGTTTATTGCTAGTAAATCAATCTGGGCAAACCTCAATTCAGATCTGTGTAGTCCTATGTGATTCATTAATTCAAACCACATCTGGGCCCAATATGAATGTTACATTCTTGCTTGCTTATTTTTTTAATTGTGTGTTTAAGTTTTCTTCAAAATTTTTGTTTTTGTGGCCCGAAAAGTTTTTTTTTGGCTAACTTAATTTTTGACTTTAGTCCAAAAGGGATTTCAATTTAATTCTGATTTCCTTTCAAAATTTAAAATTGATTTCCTGTTTTAATTTAAAAATCAAATAAAATCTTTTCTTTTATGAGGTCATGTCTTTTCAAGTCTTTTCAAATGGTGATGCAGTTGCATGGTTTTAGAAATACACTTTTTGGGTACGGTTACCAATACTCCCTCTCTTCCCTCCATAACTTCTCAACACACTCTTTAGTTTCTTCCCACTCACTTTACTGCTTCTCTTCTCTCATAAGATTGAAACTAACCAAATAAGGAAGAAAACCATTGCAAAAAGGGCTCCTCGTGAGAAGATTTACAAGCTACCCACAAAGCCTTCCACTCGCTCTCAAGACCGGACCTTTACCCCTTCTCCTTCTCCTCCTACCTCTCCTCCTCGCTGCGATCCCATGGCTCGGACCAAAAACACTCCAAGGTTTCCTGCCTCTGCCAAGCCGACGCCACCACCAAAGGCCACACCTTCCAAGCCTAGCTCCTCAAAAACGAGTTCAGCAAAGCCTAGCTCCTCCAAAGCCAAACGTCCGGCGACTGAGGAACCAATTCCCGAACAAACACAACCCAAATCCGGGTCGGTTCCAATGCGCTCTCAATGAGGTAACACTCGAGTCCCTCTCAAAAATGTTAAAGAACCAGAAATAGGACCTTTTGATCACAAAGCTCATTTTTTGACCTCTCATTCAAACTATAATCCCTATAGATTCAAATCTGCCATGAATAATGATTTTTATGAGGGAGTCATCCAGTATCGTACCTTATGCTCTTCATTTCTCGCTGATCTGCCATCTTTGAAAAGAAAAGGTTTTCCTTTTGTTGACAACTTAATTTTTCTGGACTGGAATCACCTTTTTGACATCAAAAAAACTGTTTTTCCCTTCTTGGTCAAAGAGTTTTATGCAAACATGACTTATCATGAAGGCACTGCTCATTCGTATGTCAAGGGCCGAGATATCATTTTAAACAATGAGACCATCAGTGAAGCTTTGAAGTATACTGATGTTGGGCCTTGTGCATACACGTCAGTTAAGTGGGATGAAGGAGTTGGTGTTTCTTACAATGATGCCCTAGCTAGTATTTGTGAACATGTCTCCTTAATAGATGGCATTATACCCATACACAAAGCCCTAGGATATGAATGTGCTCAGTTGCACCGAATGGTCAACCACATTATACTTCCTCAAAATGGTTCATATCAAAGGGTTTCATACACTGACACTCTTGTTTTATATGCCATTCTCACCAAAACTGAAATTTCATTTGCATATTTGATGGTTAGATACATATTTGATTCTGTTAGAAGTGAAAAGGACAAAGCTCTTCTTTATGGCATGTTTCTAACTTGTATTTTTGAGTATTTTGGTGTTGACTTGACCAATGAGAAATATGAAAATAGACATTCATATCTAAAGGGAGGTGGTTCAGTGAAACAGAACAAAGGACCCACTAGATCTGAAAGAGTCATCCAAGATGATGAAGATGAAGACTTTATCCCTGAGGATTCTACTGCTCCCTCCACTGAGGGTACTTTCATCTCCACTGGGAAGAAATCCACTCTGCTGAATGTGGTCAGGGATGTTGCTCAAGAGTTTGTCTCCCAATCAAAGGAAACTAGCTAGCAAGCATGAGAACTTTCTGAAGAAACCGAGGGATAGGGTGGCTGTACTCATGACCTTCATTGATAACCTTCAAAATGATGAAGACATTGCCACTGATGCTGAAGAGGAAGCTGCTTCGGAGGGGGATGGTTCTGATGCCTAAGATTTGTCTCATGAAACTGCTGTTGTTGCTCTCTTTTTGTCTCATGAATTCTATTAATTTTGCAACTGTTGAACTGTTTTTATTTTGGATGACTGTAATAACTCTAAATACTGCTGCACTTTTGTTGGTTTAGTTAGAACTTTGGACTGTGATCTAACCTTTTCTTACAGGATTTGTATTGATGTTTTTGTTGATCTTGTTTATTTTCCACCCTTGATGACAAAAGGGGGAGTAATAGCACTAGAATAGCACTAGAAGTATGGTAATTTTTTTTGTGTTGATGCAGCTACTAGTAACTCTTTCGGTTTTTTGTCTAATTGCTGCACTAAAATTTGATTTCACATGCTGAATCCTTTTGCTACTGATATTAGCTTGATGTTGGGCTGATTATGTGATGTAACTCATTTGATATCTCTTATACAAGATAAATGTGCATAGCTCTTTATTGTGCTTTCTTTAAGTACAATGCATAACAGGAACAAAGAGGAAAGCATAAATCCAGGGGGAGCTAATCTTGAAAAGGAAAGGGGGAGCAACATAAAAGCAAATGACAAAAATCAAAAGGAGGTTCTAAACCTTACTCAAATTCACTTCCTTTTGATTATTGCTTAAATCATGTTTGTCATCAAGGGGGAGATTGTTGAGTTAAGAAATTAACTAAATTAATAAGTGATGACAAACATTATTTTTCGGCAAAATAAATAATTAGTGTTAAGTGTCAATAATTATATGTTGCTAATTATTTATTATATGTTGCAGGCCAAAACTTAGTTCAGCAGCCCAAATTAGTATGAAAATAATATAGCAAGGCTGGTGAGTAAATAAATAAACAAAGCCCATGAGGAAACAAGGCTGAAAAATCAAAACGGGCAAAAAGAAGTGATCCAATCCAAGCCCGTGTCCAACAATTCAAGTTGATCCAAGCTTCTCATACAAGATTGAAGTCTTCATTCCCTCTCACTTGCTTTTACCAAAGCAACGTTCCTCTCCTCTCTAATCAAGTTAAATCATGGCATCAGAAAAGTAAGAAAGAGAAAGAGAGAAAAAGGTTCCTCCCTAAGCTAGTAACCAAAGAAGCAAGAGAGAGAGAGTTGAAGATTGAAACACATAAGCTAAAACAGAAACTCCAAGCTAAATCAAGCGTAAGAAAGGTAATCCATCTCATCTTGCATGCATCAGATCTTCATCCTTTCTTCCCAACTCTCTACTCTATCCAAAAATGGCATTCAAAGAAAAAGTTGATCTCTGTTCTTCACTGCTACAAATCCACGGTCACAAGAGATTCTTGGGGACCAAGTTGCATCTCTATGGTTCAGATTTGGTTGACCATTGGAAGACATTTTCGGTTACTCCTTCATGGCTTTCGGTCAAGTTGAAAAAGTCAGAAGCAAATGTCCTACTTTGATGTTTGAGAAGAAAAAATGAGCTTGAGGGTTGGAAAAGCTCAGTGCTCAAGGAGCTGACCTAGGAAGATGAACCCATCAACATGCTAGGAGATAAAAGAGGTTTCTTGTTCATTCAAAAGCAAGGAGAAAAAAACCAGAGTGTGAGAACAGTGTTCTGTTAGGAAGTTCATCTACTTGGATAATGCTTTCTTTCAAAGAAGCATTCGGCCAATACTGAAGAACTCAAGTTGAGGTTTGTGAATCTGGTTTTGCACAAAGCAAAGAGGCTACTGATGAAGTCAATCTCCTTCATGTTTTGCTGATTGTAATGTACTTTTCTAAGCTTATCTTTCTGTAATTTCTTGAGAGAAAATGCAGTGTGAGAAAGCTTGAGAAAAAGCCATGAGTGAAAAAAGGCTGAGAGATACACTTGAGAGAAAAGCTTAGAGTTGTTTTCTGATTTCTTTAGGTATGATTATGTCTTGTATCTTGTACCTATAAGGTATCCCTTTCTTAGTTGGGTTAGCACTAAGAGGTATAGTTAGGTATTAGCATAGCCAATGTCAAGTTAGGTTAGAACTTGAGTGTGAAAGGATTGGGTCAATCCTGTGTTATTGGTGTATGTAATACTGTTAACTATAGTGAAATTCTTCCATAGTTGTGGAGGAGACTGGATGTAGGTTGCATAGCACAAGGCAACCAAACCAGGATACTTGCTGGTGTTAGCTTTTCTCTTCTCTGCTGTGTTCTGTTTTCTGATTTTCATGAGACAAAAACAAATTGTCTCATAAATTTCCGCTGCTCAGTTCGAACAGAATCAGAATTGCAAAGTTATTTTAAAAGGGTAATAACAGCAAAATCAAAGGAAGGCATAGATTCAACCCCCTTCTCTAAGCCTACCACAACCTTCATGTTTGGTGTTACCTTGTTAATTCTATTGTAATTTTCATATTTAATTTTCTTTATAAATTTTGAATTTCCTAGCTTTATTAGTTTATATAATTTTCAAAAATCCCTCTGTTTGATTGTTTAGTGTTTTATTTTATTTCTTTACTCAGGTTACACTGGGAATTCTCTACACTCTGACGTATAGAATCGTATTCTTCTTGTCTTCTGTCTGTTTATGAGCAGGAACACGGACAAGGAACCTCTTACAGATTTTAATCCTGAATCTGAAAGGACTTTGAGGCGGCACTTGCAACAAGCTTGACTTTACAAGACTAGTGAAAATCTGAGTGAAACTCTTGAAAGAGGAGATGCAGAGTCCAACATGCATCATAATCATGCTCTGAATGCCAATATGGAAAATCTGGATGAGAATGAACAACCTAGAAGAGTGCTTGGCTCATACACTGCTCTTAATGCAGATCTTTATGGAAAAAACATTGTGGTGCTTCCTATAGCTGTAAACAATTTTGAACTGAAGCCTCAGCTAGTCACTCTTCTGCAACAAAATTGTCAATATCATGGACTTCCTCAAGAAGACCTAAATCAATTTATTTCTAATTTCTTACAGATTTGTGATACTGTGAAGACTAATGGAGTGAATCCTGAGGTTTACAAACTCATGCTCTTCCCATTTCCTGTGAGGGATAGAGCAAAGATGTGATTAGATTCTCAATCCAAGGAGAGTCTGGAAACTTGGGATAAGGTGTTCACTGGATTTCTGACTAAATTTTTGCCACCACAAAAGCTGACTAAGCTGAGGGTGGAAGTTCAGACCTTCAGACAGAAAGATGGTGAGACCCTTTGTGACGCTTGTGAGAGATTCAAGCTACTGACCAGGCAATGCCCTCTGGACATGTTTTCTAAACGGACTCAGCTAGATATCTTTTATGAGGGCTTATGTGAAATGTCCAAAATGTGTTTAGATAATTTTGCAGGTGGTTCATTGCACATGAATAAGATACCAGAGGAGACTATTGAGCTTATTGAGTTAGTTGCTAACAACCAATATTTATACTCATCTAACAGGAATCATGTGAACTCTGGGACTCCTCAGAAGAAAGGCATTTTGGAAGTAGAAGCTTTGGATGCTCTTCTTGCTCAAAACAAAATTTTGTCTCAGTAGATGAATTTGATTACTCAACAATTGAGTGGGATGCAGGTTTCAGCTGTCAACACTCAAAATGCACCTCAAGAGGCCCCTTATGACATGACTGGTAGCTCTATGTAAGGTGAGAATTATGATTATGCTCAATCTTCTTCTAAACAGGTCAATTACATCGGGAGTGCTCTTAGAAACCCCAATAATGATCCATACTCTAAGACTTATAATCAGGGGAGGAGAAATCACCCAAATTTTGGGTGGAGAGAGCAACCTCAGATATCACAAAATTTTAACAATAATTCTCAAGGCGGTCTTTAGCAAAACAATCAAAATAACTGCCAGTTTCAGTCTCATCAACAATAACCACCTCAGCAGGCAAATTCTCAGTCCCAGAAGAACACTGATTGGGAAGCACTATTGAATAATTTTATGCAAGAAACTGAAGCTTCCATAAGAAACTTGGAGGTGCAAGTAGGCCAATTGAGCAAGCAAATACCTGAGAGGCTCCCAAGTACATTTTCTGGTGATACAGTGGTGAACCCAAGAGAGAAGTGCAAGGCCATCGCCATGATAAGTGGACAAGTGGCAAGTATGGAAGCACCAATTACTGAGGGGCCAGTTGAAAAAGAAGTTCCAAAGGAGAAAAGGGAGGGGGTTGAGCACGCCCCACCTAGGTGTGCGGACAATCCTTTTCCAATCACTCTTGACACACATCCAACATTACCTAAAGCTCCTGAATACAAGCCTAAGATACCATATCCTCAGAGACCTCAAAAGGAGACCAAGGACAAGCAGTTTTCAAAATTCTTGGAAGTCTTCAGAATGTTGCAAATCAATATTCTTTTTGCTGAGGTTTTGGAGTAAATGCCTCTCTATGTTAAATTCATGAAGGAGTTATTGTCAAAGAAGAAGCCTTTAAAGGGAGATGAGACAGTGGTCTTGACTAAGGAATGTAGTGCCATAATTCAGAATAACTTGCCAAGGAAGGTGCCAGATCTAAAGAGCTTTCAAATTCCATGTACCATTGGGAGCACCACCTGTGAGAAGGCCTTATGTGATATGGGTGCAAGCATAAATCAAATGCCCTTGTTTGTGATGAACAAATTGCAAATCCAAGAGGCACAACCCACAAGGATAGCATTATAAATGGCAGACAAATCTCTAAAGCCTGCATACGGATTAGTGGAGAACGCCTTGATCAAATTGGGTAAGTTCTTCTTCCCAACAGATTTTGTGATTCTTGACACGGGAGGGGATGAGGATGCCTCTATAATCCTAGGAAGACCATTCCTAGCCACTGGGAGATGTCGAAGAATGTGAATTAGTGCTTAGAGTGCATAATGAGCCACTGATCTTTCATGTCTTCAAAGATATGCATTCAACAGGTGAAGAAGAGAGGTGCATGCAAACTGAGCTTATTGATCCAAACCCTCAAGAACCCCCTGATGATGCACAACAAAATCTGCAGCTCAGACCTCCTTTGGTGACAATCAACAAAATTTCCCCTGACATCAAACCTAAGTTTGGTGTCGGAAATGCATCACCCACCAAGGAGGAGGTTCTCAAAAAAAAAAAAGAATACCCAGGGGATGGAGAAATAAAAAGATTCCCACTGAAGACTTTTCCCCAAGAATGAAGGAGGTGATCACTACATGCTCAATCCTGCCTCATACAGCGAACAGGATCCTGTCTCTTGAGCATATAGAGTTGATCTATTAAAGCACAGGAAAGAAGTTCACAGTGAGCAGTGAAGAGCTAAGCCCCTATGATTCTCCTCCTTCGAGGAGCAGACCGTCAAGCTAGTAACGGTAAAGAAGCGCTTATCGGAAGGCAACCCAATATTTTCGTATCCTTAAGTTTGATTTTTTATTTTTGATTTTTCTTATTTTTAATTTTATTAGTTTTGTTTGAGTTTCTACTATTTTTCTTTTATTTTATGTATATTTTGATCATGCAAAATATTAAGAATAGGAACCAGTAAACTTAGAAGGAATTTTGACCACCCTAAAGAGTTTGATTCGGCCTGGGTGGCGCTAAACTTGGGATTTCCAAGTTTGGCACCACATGATGCGCATACATTGGAAAATTGTTCTGGAGGGGTGGCGCCAAACTTGGAAAATTCTAAATTTGGCACCACATTCGGTGTAACTTGGTGGAATTGAGGAATGGGGTGGTGCCAAACTTGGCTTCTTGGAGTTTGGCGCCACCATCAAGCATTACACAAAGATATCTCTCTGCCAGGGGCACTAGACTTGGCCCCCTGAAGTTTGACTTCATTAAAAATAAAAACAAACATCAAGGGTGGTGCCAAACTTGAAATACAGTTTGGCGCCAGGTGAAGCTATTTTTACTGAGCATGCGGCGCCAAACTCCAACTTTTCCATGTTTGGCGCCTGCATGCGAATCCATTCCCCATTTATTCCACAAATCAAGCCCCTTTATATATACACATATACACGTCCCCCTCCCTTATATATATACATATATAAGTCGCCCCCTACCCCCCTCTTATATATATATATATATATATATATATATATATATATATATATATATATAATTTAAAAAAATTTTAAAAAATACAAAATATATACATTTAAATTATTTTAACCCCTATTATCCTTTTATCATTTTATTCTTCTTTTGCAATAATATTTATTTTTACTCCTTCGTGCGTCTTTTTATATCCCTCCTTATTTTCAGTTCTTCTTTACTTGAGGACAAGCAAACTTTGAAGTTTGGTGTTGTCGCTTCGATTGTGGCTTTTCTGTTTATTTTAATGGCACCAAAGAGAGGTGAATCATCTTCACGGAGGAGCACAGCCTGAAGAATGAGACGGCCACTATGATAACCGAGGTGGTTGAGTTCCTTTTATTCTATATTTTCTCCTGTTCTTATTATGTTAGATTCTTGTTTTCTGCTATTTTACTTGGTTTCTGCATGATCCTTTGTTATTTTAATTCATAGGTTCTAGTTTGATTTGCTATTTTAATTCTGTTATTTGCTTTAAGTTCTAAAAAGTTGTTTCATGTATCGCCCACTGAGCTTAAATTCAAAAGAAAAGAAAAGAAGTGATGTATTGCATGAGAAATTGAGTTTATATTTAAGAGTAGTCTTATTTACTTAAATATGGTGGTATTATTTGTGATTCTGAATGCATGATATGAGCAGTGCATAGTTTAATTTGAATCAAAGGATGTTGGTGCATAAGGAATAGGAATTTAGAGAACTGTTATGAATTATCTGAATTAAACAAAAGCTTAATCCTTGAAGCAAAAGAAATAGCAAAAGAAAAATAAAAGAAAGGTCCAAAGCTCTGAGCATCAATGACAAGGAAGGTCAGACATGATTAAAAGCTCAAAGAGTTGTTTTCCTAGTCATATGCTTGTGGTGTAATTGTGTTAAGTAATCCTTGAGACAGAGCACTAAGAGTCGAGATCAAGTGCATTTAATAGAGTATGCCAAAGGTTTTGAGCACCACTGTCTGGGAGTAACTGAAATAAAAATCATAACCAAAAGAGAGTTCTCCAGTAAAGTGCTTGTGGTTGATGAGCGGATAATTTATACGCTTTTTGGCATTATTTTTAGGTAGTTTTTAGTAGGATCTAGCTACTTTTAGGAATGTTTTTATTAGTTTTCATGCAAAATTTATATTTCTAGACTTTACTATGAGTTTGTGTATTTTTCTGTGATTTTAGCTATTTTCTGGCTGAAATTGAGGGATTTGAGCAAAAATCTGATTCAGGCTGAAAAAGGACTGCTGATGCTGTTGGATTTTGACCTCCCTGCACTCAAAATGGATTTCCTGGAGCTACAGAACATTAAATAGCGCGCCCCCAATTGCGTTGGAAAGTAGACATCTAGAGCTTTCTAGCAATATATAATAGTTCATACTTCATTCAAGTTTAGATGACGCAAACTGGCGTTTAACGCCAGTTCCATGCTGCATTCTGGAGTAAAACACCAGAAACACGTCACAAACCAGAGTTAAATACCAAAAACACATTACAACTTGGCGTTTAACTCCAAGAGAAGCCTCTGCACGTGTAAAGCTCAATCTCAGTCCAAGCACACATCAAAGTGGGCCCCGGAAGTGGATTTCTGCACTTAGACTTATTTCTGTAAACCCTAGTAACTAGTTTAGTATAAATAGAACTTTTTACTATTGTGTTTTCATCTTTGATCAGTTTATGCGATCTTAGACATTGGAGGCTGACCTTCGGTCATGCCTGGACCTTGTTCTTATGTATTTTCAATAGTGGAGTTTCTACACACCATAGATTAAGGTGTGGAGCTCTGCTGTACCTCGAGAATTAATGAAATTACTATTGTTCTTTTATTCACTTCAAGCTTATTTTTAATCTAAGATATCACTCGTATTTCAACCTGATGGATGTGATGATCCGTGACACTCATCATCATCCGTCCTTATGAATGCGTGCCTGACAACCACCTCCGTTCTACAATCAAGAGCTAGAGTGTGTATCCCTTCCTTGGATTCCTGATGTACGACGCATGGTTGCCCTCGCCTTACAACCGAGCCTTCCATTCCATGAGATCAGAGTCTTCGTGGTATAAGCTAGAACCTATTGGCAACATTCTTGAGAATCCAGAAAGTCTAAACCTTGTCTGTGGTATTCCGAGTAGGATTCAGGGATTGAATGACTGTGACGAGCTTCAAACTCGCGAGTGTTGAGCGTAGTGATAGACGCAAAAGGATCAATAGATCCTACTCCGACATGATCGAGAACCAACAGCTGATTAGCCATGCGAGAAACTGTAGAGGACCATTTTCACTTAGAGGATGGGAAGTAGCCATTGACAACGGTGACACCCTACATACAGCTTGCCATGGAAAGGAGTAAGAATGATTGGATGAACAATAGGAAAGCAGAGATTCAGAAGGAACACAGCATCTTCATGCACTTATCTGAAATTCCCAACAATGAATTACATAAGTATCTTTATCTTTATTTTATGCATTATTTATCGTAATTTTCAAAAACCATTATAACCATTAGAATCCACCTGAGTGAGATTTAAAAGGTGACCATAGCTTGCTTCATACCAAAATCTCTGTGGGATCGACCCTTAATCACGTAAGGTTTATTACTTGGACGACCCAGTACACTTGCTGGTTAGTGATGCAAAGTTGTGAAGAAAGTGTTGATGATCACAATTTTGTGCGCCAAGTTTTTGGCGCCGTTGCCGGGGATTGTTCGAGTTTGGACAACTGACGGTTCATCTTGTTGCTCAGATTAGGTAATTTTCCTTTTGTTTTCAAAAAGTTTTCAAAAATTTTCTTTTCTTTTTTGTTTTTCCAAGAAAAATTTTTTTGAAAAAAATACAAAAATCCAAAAAATTAATAAAATCATAAAAATAAAAATAAAAAAATATATTTTATGTTTCTTGTTTGAGTCTAGAGTCAATTTTTAGGTTAGGTGTCAATTGCATATTTTGTATTTTTCTCAAAAAAATTTCGAAAACTCATGCATGTGTTCTTCATGATCTTCGAGTTGTTCTTGGTAAGTCTTCTTGTTTGATCTTCATATTTTCTTGTTTTGTGTCTTTTGTTGTTTTTCATATGCATTTTTCATTTGTTAGTGTCTAGGCATTAAAAATTTCTAAGTTTGGTGTCTTGCATGTTTTCTTTTCTTAAAAATTTTTCAAAAATAAGTTCTTGATGTTCATCATGATCTTCAAAGTGTTCTTGGTGTTCATCTTGACATTCATAGTGTTCTTGCATGCATCATGTGTTTTGAACTAAAACTTTCATGCATTGAGTTATTTTTGTGATTTTCTCTCTCATAAACAAATCAAAAAATATCTTTTCCTTATTTTTCTCACAATTTTCAAAATCTTTGGATTGACTTAGTCAAAAAATTTTAAAAATTTGTTGTTTCTTGTTAGTCAAGTCAAGATTTCAATTTCAAAAATTCTATCTTTTCAAAATCTTTTTCAAAAATCAAATCTTTTTCATTTTTTATTATTTTCGAAAGCTCTTTAAAATTGATTTTCAAAAAACTTTTTCTTAATTTTATCTTTTATTTCACTACTAGAAACTAGTTATTACATATGGATATTTCCGACGGATTTTATCCCACTGAAATACAGAGAGAATTTCAGAGGGATTTTTTTGTCGGAAAACAAAAAAAATGGATTAGCATAAATTACAGACGGAAAAGAGAATCCGTCAATAATTCCGTCGGAAAAATTAATTTTTTCAGTGAGAAATGGTTACAGATGAAAAATCCGTCTGTAATTAAATAGATAAAATACTGCGTTTTATTAAATTATTACAGACGGAAAATCCGTCTGTAATTTAAAATTTTCCGTCGGAAAAATTGAGTTAAGCTTATTTTATCCCACCCTCTGGATCCATTCACAGTCACACTCCACAGTCCACACAAATCAAATGAGTCTCTCCGTCACCAGTTGCTTCTTCTCTCCATTGCACCAGCTTCTCCCACCACTGTCGCCGCTGCTCGCGTCACAGGATCTCTTTGTGTCATCCCTTGCGTCACACGGGCTCCCTCCGCCGCCGCTCTCATCGCATCTGGAGCGATTCATGAAACTTATCTCAACTCGGTGAAAACTCGGTGGTTATTGTTGAATGGCGAAGCTTGAAGCGAAGCTTGGAATGATAGTTGACTCCGTTGGTAACTTCTTCTCCGGCAAAGACCAGCTTCTCCACTAACCGAATCAAATCGAATCAAACACTTTATATATAGGGTTAAATAGATCTTCAATCTTTTGATCTATTCGCACTCCACTAACCAAGTTAGCCCTAACTCCATCCCTTGTTTCTCTCGCTAATTTTTCATTCCAAACGCGTTATTGTGCAGTGTCTTGCTCTAGTCTCAAAATTTGATTTGAAATAGTACCGATTAGTGGTTAATTGCTATCAATTTTGTATAGTTGAACATATCTCGAGAAAAACTGTCTAATTTGCTAAATATGAGAAGTTAATGAGGGCCAAATATAATTGGAATGCTTAGAAAAAGTAGTTCTTATTTTTTTAAGACTCTTAGGGTTTTCTGAATTCAGCATCGTGAAATTGTGATCATTTGATTCTGCCATTACTTGTTCTTTTTTGTTCTTTTTTGTTCTAATTAATTGTTTATGGTTGTGGTATTATTTATTTTCAATTGATTGAACCTCACTTTGGCTGCTTTTGGTTTTGCTTTAACACTTGGAATATCATAAAACTGAAAAGTGATAAGAACATAGTGATAAGCACAGCCTTTGTGTTGATGTGATGCTATTTTTGCTTTTGCTTTAGTTAGCATTATCATTATTGTTATTAATATTGTTTTTTCCTAAGTATATATATATATATATATATATATATATATATATATATATATATATATATATATATATATCAGACTAATTTGGAAACTGACTTAGCATGGTGGAGTGTTGTGTGTGTTATCATGGATATCATTTCTCTCTGTTGCTACTTAATTTGATAGCTCAAGATAGTGCTGCCATGACTTGTCCCATTTACTTTCACCTGATTCCTTTTTTTCCTCTTTATTATTCTAGTGTACGAGCTGTGACAACTGCACTTTGGTGTAACTTTCTTGTTTTCTCTCTCATGTTTGGAGTGTATTTTGCTACCTCTATCCATGTTATGTGAGTGAATAACATGCACTACTTATCATTCATTATGATGTAAGAGACACAGATCTGAAATCCATTTTCACATGATTTTATGCTGAATTGACCATGCAGGTAGCCATAATTCTTATCCAGAGAAATCGACATGCTATTAAAACAATTAATTCTGATGATGGTTTCAAAACAGATTTTAATGGAGTTATGGTGGTGCAAAATTATGCTACCGGAAATGTTTTTGTGCCTAAGGTTTGCCTTCGAACATAATTTAATAAGTGTTTCTAGGATTCCATTTTATGTTGTATAGTTTGGTGCTAATTTATGTGCTCTGCTAATAACAATATCTTGTGATTCTTCAAGTTGAAAACTTCTTACAACTTAGACATAATTGCTGATGTCGAGTCATTTAATATGTATTAACCTAGTTTTGAAGTCAGAGTCCCTACACACACTACAAATAGTTGATTCTGATCTTGTTGATCCATCTTTTGAGCCACTAATACTAGTAGAAGATTCCACTATATAGCTTGTAAGATCAACCATCCGGTTCTCGAGGTTGTCTTCTGCACTTGTTGAAGCTGTTAGCTCTCCCTCACTTGGAAGATTCCTCGGCTGTAAGTGTCCATTTTCCTCAATCGGATGAATCCTTTCCAAATAATTTGGTGATGTTGTGTCTTTGTCCCTCTGGTCCTTGCCACCACTAGATTTTTTAGATCTTTTTGTTTTATCCTTTGAGTTAACTATGGGGTATACTGGAAGAAAATTGGATGATGTGTTTTGATAGCGGAGAACATAAGGTTGTAAAAGAGGATGGCGTAACAATTCAGCAGCCTGGTAACAAAGAAGCAAAATCAGAATAAAATCACTGGTTCCATCCAAATTATAACACAAGACTAGCTTTAAAGATGAAATTCACTGTTGGTCTATGTTCTGGGTTTTTCCTCAGCATGCTCTTAATAAGTTGTTTCTTGTTGCATGCAAGTCGGCTTCAAATGTTATCATTATAATGAAAAGGCTTGCTTGGCTTGAATGATTTCATATTCTCTTTAATGAAAAATGGAGAAATGGAGGATCTGTTAATTTTATTAATAAGTCCAGCCATATCCTGTTTCATTCATTTAATCTCAAGTGTCACACATTTTCTTCAATTAGCTCTGCCCATTTCACCATAATGTTGTGAACATCTCCTTTTTCTCCAGTGTTGGATTTGGAGTATATGTATGCTTATTACTGAGTGAATCACAAAATGCCTAGCTAGGTTTTGTTGTTCATTTTGATCATGCTTAGGTGTGTTTATGTGTGCTTATATGGTTTCATGGTTTCTGTGTCTTTCAAAGCAATTATTAATTGGGAGTCGTAAAAAATTCCTCTGATTCTTTCAATGATTCTGTTAAAAACATAAAATCATTTTTCAGGTATCTACTTTGAATGAGGCAAGACCAGGAAGTGTTAAGTCAGTTTATAAAGCTTGGGAGGAGCATCTGAATTCTTCTGGGGTAATACATTCATGCGTTATATTAGTTAATGATATTAGTTGGATAAAACTCTTTCTAGTGATACTGAATAATTTGAAACATACATTGAAAATAAAGCTTGTCAGAGTTTGTAGTTTAAGTTGGAAAGGGGGACAAATCTGTGGGGGACATATCCGTGGAGTTAGAGGCTGTTCTCAAAGAAATGTGGATTTGGTAACATAGATCTGGATTTTAGCTACATATATTGTACATAAGCATAACTATGTAAGAATTCCCAAATTTTCCATTCTAATTCCAGGAAGAAGCAACTGAAGTAATTACTATTGTTTTGGTGTTTTTTTATTTAATGTTAAGCAGGTGTTTAGCGTGTAATTATCTAATTAGGACTAAGCTAGCGTTTGCCTTTGATTTAGTCTCTTCTGAGGAAGAAAACACTATGTTGGTTTAGTCTCTTCTTGAAGGTGAGGATATAAATATGAACATTTCACATGTTGCTGATTCTATTGGTTTGAAAGAGATGCCAAGATATGAAGTTAAAATTATTGAGGAGGATGACTGGATGAAAGGAGCTCATGTCAGTTTGCTTCTTTTCTAGATCAATATCTACGCAACTTCCTTGCTATTGAAGTTCTACATTATTATGCTATATTCACATTTCTTCAGCCATCTAGTCTCTGTTCTATGATATTCACATTCTGTTTCTGGTGGTGTTGATGAGCAGGTAGCCAAGGATACACAATTGATAGATTCCATTGCTGAAAAACAATCCCAGATATTTTCAGAAAAATGTAAATTATTTCCAGCAGATGTGCAGATTCAGTCCATATATCCATTGTAAAGGATTGCTTCCTTTAGTTTTTCTATAAATTGCAAATATATACTATGGGAATCCAAGAATCTAATAGAATACACTTTTTTCATTTTTATTTATTTTCATTTCTTTTATTTCACTTCTGTGATGATGACAGTTGAGCTTTCTATGTTTTCGGGATACATCTTTCCTATTTTTTTTAATGTTCTTGCAAATGCCAAATTACTGGTGGAAAATGATTTAGGAAAATATCTGTTTTTACTTGTTTGGTATAATAATTACATGATCAATTTTGCTAAATTTCAGGTGCTCATCCTATGGTTCATGGAGGGATGGGGGTTGCCACTAGTGCATACCCAATGACTGAATCAGTTCTCTCGAGTTCAATGCGGCATGGTGGGATGCTTGGGCATTATAGTGGAAGTTCTACTACTTCAGCTGATAAACCTAAAATAGGCCTGGTATTTGTCGTATACTTGTATATAATGCTGGAGCTCAGGATTTCTTATTTATATGATGGGTGAAGTATGCCCTTTTTGCTCCATTTTTTTTATCAATACATGTATATTGCCTATTCAGTTCCAACTATCACGCTAGATTTTTGGAATTGATGTTTCAACTGAGGAATCTATATTATTACTGTTTATTTACTGGACATGGTGCCATTTTGTCGTTTTGAAACTTGGAGGAGGAAAAATAAAATAATAAATAAAAATTATATGAAAATGCTGTGAAGTTGGTAATGATAGGATTAGTTTAATTTAGTTAGGATGAAGTATGAAGTATCAACTGGATTTGGTGCACTGTTGTGATTAAATGTAATGTGGTTTTTACAGATATGCTTGCGGTGTCGACGGCGTGGTCACCGAGCTAAGAATTGCCCCGAAGTTCAAGTTGGTTCCAATTATGACAAGTATTGTTACAATTGTGGAGAAACTGGTCATTCACTTGCAAATTGTCCCCACCATGTTCAAGAAGGTTTGTTATCTATCATGCCTTTGTGATATATATTGGAGCTAGAATGGTTTAACTTTAAACAAGATAAGTTGTGAATGATATAACATGAACATTGTTAGTTTCAGGGTTTTCTCTTGAAAAATGGAATTCTTATTAAGCAGTTTACCACAGATTTATAATCATACTCTTGGGCTTTCTAGTTTACTGAACAATGAAACATTGTTACTTAATGTCGTACCTTTGATAGAATATTAGAATGACTTTTTTTTGTTAAGCTTTTGGTTGTGTTCCAATTTGTTTTCTTATGAGATGAAGTGTTTCAATGGTGATGCAGGAGGGACAAAGTTTGCAGAGTGCTTTGTCTGTAAACAGCAAGGACACTTGAGTAAAAACTGCCCTCAAAATGCTCATGGCATCTATCCTAAGGTATTATTGTTTCTCTTTCTGGTTTGCCTTGTCAAATATATGATGATGTATTAGCCAAACACTTGAATCAACTGTCTAATCTATATTAAGTAATTGTTTATACTAGGGTGGTTGTTGTAAAATATGTGGTGGCGTGACACATTTGGTAAGGGATTGCCCCGAAAAAGGCTTGTATATTAGGATTTCTTGTTTGCATTTCCAAACATACATCTGATATTGTTTATGTTTTGCTGCTATTTAGCTGCATTTAGATCCAGTCTGCAAGTAGAATAATGATTGACCATAACCTCAAGTACATGCAAGTGGTGCAGGTGCACTGCTTTTGCTTGTTCATCACCTTATGATAACTAAAAGAACTGCTGCTAAAAAAATTAGTGCTATTGTTTGCTCTAAATCTAATTTATTCTCTTGTTGGGTGTTCTAAATTGATACTATGGAGCCATAAGATATCATGGCATGGCTAATCATTTTTTATATTGGTGGTTCTAGACTCACAAATTATGCTTTAGTTTCCACTGTGAACTCAAATTGCATATCCCAAACCTTAAATTAGAGGAAATAATTATATGTTTTGGAGTAAAATAGGTACTTCAAATGTGATTTCTTGCAACTCTTTCTGTATTTCTCCAGTTTAATTGCATTCATTAGCTGATCTCCTGATAAATTGAATTGCTAAAAGTTTTATATCTTGAAGAATGGTACTTGTATTATGCAAAGCTTATAACTCCATTTCTTCCTTCAGCAATGAGACTGAGAAATGAACAGAGGCCTTGTGGAACGGTAACCAAATTTGTGAGTGGGGATGACATTGAGGATGACTTCATGATAGATGACATAAATAACAGAGACAAGGACAAGTCCTCAAAGTCCAAAGACGGTCAAGCAAAACCAAAAAAGGGTCCTAAAGTTGTGAACTTCAGCTAATGACCATTATGGTTATGCTTTCATTTGTTATGTGGATATGGGCTATCTCATACCATTTTTTCTTATTCTATGGCTAACCGCCAGATACAAGGTCCCTCTTACTACTATTCGTTGCAGTTTGCAGACTCACTTCCAGGATGAGCATTAAAAGCTTCTGCAAGTTTGAAGTTGCCTAAAAGTTTGGAGAAGAAGTTACAACATAACTAAAGTACAATTTCATATTTTTGATCGTTAATCTTAGCAGAGTTATGAAAAGGGAAACAAAATGTAACCATAGTTTTTCTTTTTTTGCTACAATCACTAGATTACTGTCGCTATTTGTATTATATTGGCTTCCTTGTAAATTACTTTTTTCTTTCAATTTGATAATACAATAAATTTGTTTCTTTTTTGAAATATTATAAATATTCGAATACAAATTAGATAAAAAATTTTATTTATTAAATTTATATTTATTTTGTATGAAAAAAGGTGTATTTTGCAATGAAAAAATTCAAAAAAAAAATTACCTTGCTGATGGATTTACAGACGGATTTTCTGTCTGTATTCAAAGTTTGAAAAATCCGTCTGTAATTACAGACGGAAAATCCGTCGGAAAGTTCGTCGCCTTCGAAAAAATGGATGCAGAATTTACAGAGGAAAAATCCGTCGGTAACTGGTAAAAATCCGTCTGTAATTTTCCGACGGAAAAAAATCCGTCGGTAAATAATTTCCGACGGGGCTTTTACAGAGGGACAAAATCCGTCAGTAATTTCGTCGGTAACCAAAAATCCGTCTGTAATAAAGACTAAATCCGTCTGTAAATCTATCTGTATTAATCCATTTTCTAGTTGTGTTTTCGAAAATTATGCTAACAATTAATGCGATTGATTCAAAAATTTCAAGTTTGTTACTTTCTTGTTAAGAAAGATTCAAACTTTAAATTTTAGAATCATATCTTTTAGTTTCTTGTTAGTCAAGTAATCAATTTTAATTTTAAAAAATCAAATCTTTTTCAAAATATCTTTTCAATCAAATCTTTTTCAACCATATCTTTTTAATAATATCTTTTTCAAAAATTTGATTTCAAAAATTTTTTTCTAACTTCTTATCTTTTCAAAATTGATTTTCAAATCTTTTTCAACTAACTAATTGACTTTTTGTTTGTTTCTTATCCTTTTCAAAACCACCTAACTACTTTTCTATCTCTAATTTTCGAAAATCACTAACCATTTTTCAAAAACAATTTTCGAAAACTCCTCTCTCTCTCTCATCTCCTTCTATTTATTTATTTACTAACACTTCTCTTCATCTAAAAATTCGAACCCTCTCTTCTCCTCTGTGTTCGAATTTTTCTCTTCTCCTTCTTCTATTCTTTTCTTCTTCTACTCACATAAAGGAATCTCTATACTATGATATAGAGGATTCCTCTTCTTTTCTGTTCTCTTCTTTTTCATATGAGCAGGAGCAAGGACAAGGACATTCTTGTTGAAGCAGATCCTGAACCTGAAAAGACTCTAAGGAGGAAGCTAAGGGAAGCTAAAGCACAATCCTCTGGAGAGGACTTGACAGAAACATTCAAAAAAGAAGAAGATATGGCAGCTAAAAATAACAACAATGCCAGGAAGATGCTTGGTGACTTCACTGCACCAAATTCCAACTTACATGGAAGAAGTTTCTCAATCCCTGCCATTGGAGCAAACAATTTTGAGCTAAAGCCTCAATTAGTTTCTCTGATGCAACAGAATTGCAAGTTTTATGGACTTCCATCAGAAGATCCTTTTCAGTTCTTAACTGAATTCTTGCAGATCTGTGACACTGTTAAAACCAATGGGGTTGATCTCGAGGTCTACAGGCTTATGTTTTTCCCTTTTGCTGTAAGAGACAGAGCTAAAGTATGGTTGGACTCTCAACCTAAAGACAGCCTGAACTCTTGGAATAAGCTGGTCACGGCTTTCTTAGCCAAGTTCTTTTCTCCTCAAAAGCTGAGCAAACTTAGAGTAGATGTTCAAACCTTCAGACAAAAAGAAGGTGAATCCCTCTATGAAGCTTGGGAAAGATACAAGAAACTGACCAAAAAGTGTCCTTCTGACATGCTTTCAGAATGGACCATCCTGGATATATTCTATGATGGTCTATTTGAATTGTCTAAGATGTCATTGGACCATTCTGCAGGTGGATCTATTCACCTAAAGAAAATGCCTGCAGAAGCTCAGGAACTCATTGATATGGTTGCAAATAACCAGTTCATGTACACTTCTGAAAAGAATCCTGTGAGTAATGGGACGCCTCAAAGGAAGAGAGTTCTTGAAATTGATGCTTTGAATGCCATATTGGCTCAGAACAAAATATTGACCCAACAAGTTAATATGATATCTCAGAGTCTGAATGGATTGCAAAATGCATCCAACAGTACTAAAGAAGCATCTTCTGAAAAAGAAGCTTATGATCCTGAGAACCCTCCAATGGCAGAGGTAAATTACATTGGTGAAGCCTTTGGCAACACCTAAAACCCTTCATGGAGAAATCATCAGAATTTTTCATGGAAGGATACACAGAAGCAAGGCTTCAATAATAACAATGGTGGAAGAAACAGGTTTAGCAATAGCAAGCCTTTTCCATCATCTTCTCAGCAACAGACAGAGAATTCTGAGCAGAGCCCCTCTAGCTTAGCAAACATAGTCTCTGATCTATCTAAGGCCACCTTAAGTTTCATGAGGTACAGATACAATAGCAAAAAGTCCTATTTATAGTAAACTAGTGACCTAGGGTTTACAAGAATGAGTAAATGATGTAAAAATTCACTTTCCGGGTCAACTTGGTGTGTGCTTGGGCTGAGCATTGAAGCTTTCATGTGTAGAGACTTTTTTTGAAGTTAAACGCCAGCTTTTGTGCCAGTTTGGGCGTTTAACTCCAACTTTTGTGCCAGTTCCGGCGTTAAACGCCGGGAATTCTTTAGCTGATTTGGAACGCCAGTTTGGGCCATCAAATCTCGAGAAAAAGTATGGACTATTATATATTGCTGGAAATCCCTGGATGTCTACTTTCCAACACAATTGAGAGTGCACCAATTGGGCTTCTGTAGCTCCAAAAAATTCACTTCGAATGCAGGGAGGTCAGAATCCAACAGCATCTGCAATCCTTTTTCAGCCTCTGAATCAAAATTTTGCTCAGGTCCCTCAATTTCAGCCAAAAAATACCTAAAATCACAGAAAAACACACAAACTCATAGTAAAGTCCAGAAAAGTGAATTTTAAATAAAAACTAATAAAAATATAATAAAAACTAATAAAAACATACTAAAAACATACTAAAAACAATGCCAAAAAGCGTATAAATTATCCGCTCATCACAACACCAAACTTAAATTGTTGCTTGTCCCCAAGCAACTGAAAATCAAATAGGATAAAAAGAACAGAATATACTATAGACTCCAAAATATCAATGAAACTTAGCTCCAATTAGATGAGCGGGACTAGTAGCTTTTTGCCTCTGAACAGTTTTGGCATCTCACTTTATCCTTTGAAGTTCAGAATGATTGGCTTCTATAGGAACTCAGAATCCAGATAGTGTTATTGATTCTCCTAGTTAAATATGTTGATTCTTGAACACAGCTACTTCATGAGTCTTGGCCGTGGCCCAAAGCACTCTGTCTTCCAGTATTACCACCGGATACATACATGCCACAGACACATAACTGGGTGAACCTTTTCAGATTGTGACTCAGCTTTGCTAGAGTCCCCAATTAGAGGTGTCCAGGGTTCTTAAGCACACTCTTTTTGCTTTGGATCACGACTTTAACCACTCAGTCTCAAGCTTTTACTTGACACCTTCACGCCACAAGCACATAGTTAGGGACAGCTTGGTTCAGCCGCTTAGGCCAGGATATTATTCCTGTAGGCCCTCCTATCAACTGATGCTCAAAGCCTTGGATCCTTTTTATTACCCTTGCCTGTTGGTTTAAAGGGCTATTGGCTTTTTCTGCTTGCTTTTTTCTTTCTCTCTCTTTTTTTTTTGAATTCACTGCTTTTTCTTGCTTCAAGAATCATTTTTATGATTTTTCAGATCCTCAATAACATTTCTCCTATTTCATCATTCTTTCAAGGGCCAACAATTTTAACATTCTTGAACAACAAATTCAAAAGACATATTCAGTGTTCAAGCATACATTCAGAAGACAAAAAGTATTGTCACCACATCAAAGTAATTAAACCAATTTCAAAGATGAATTCGAAATCCTGTACTTCTTGTTCTTTTGTGATTAAAGCATTTTTAATTTAAGAGAGGTGATGGATTCATAGGACATTTATAGCTTTAAGACATGAACTTTAAATTTTATTAATCATGGAATAAGAACAAGACTCAAAGATAATTATAAGAGAAGACTAATAATAATAGAAAACAGAAAATTAAAAACAGAAATTTAAATGACTCTAAAATTGATTCCTAATGATAGAGGTTATCACAAAGTTAGGACTCAACAACCTTGATTTTGAGAAGTGGATGCTCCCTCAACTTGTGGGGTGTTTGACCCTTCAAGGGAGAGCTTCTGGCGCTTCAAATCCTGTAGCTCACGCCCCTGCTTCTCTTGTTCCTTCAGCAGTTTGCAGAGCATGCAGTTTTGATTTTGCTGTTCTTTCTTAAGTTGTTCCATAGCTTCTTGCAGCTTGGCAACAGATGCTTCTAGGCGGGCCCAGTAGTCAATTTCATGAAGTTCAGGGGGGAACTCCTGCGGCATCCTTTTGATAGAGTTATCTTGCATTTGTCCTTCTATTGACTTCTTGGTGATTGGATATTCAATTGGGATGAATTCATCTACTCCCATCCTTACCCCAGCATCTTTACATAGCAAAGAGATTAAGCTTGGGTAAGCCAGTTTGGCTTCAGTGGAGTTATTGTTTGCAATTGTGTAAATCTCACAAGCAATCAGATGATGAACCTCCACTTCTTTTCCCAGCATAATGCAATGAATCATCACTGCTCTGTTGATAGTGATCTTAGAACGGTTACTAGTGGGCAAAATAGAACGCCCAATGAAGTCTAGCCATCCTCTTGCAACTGGTTTGAGATCTCGCCTCTTGAGTTGGTTTGGGACACTTTTTGAATTGGTTATCCACTTAGTTCCAGGGAGGCATATGTCCTCTAGAACTTGATCCAACCCCTTATCTACTCTCACCATTCTCCTATTAAAGGATTCAGGATCATCTTGTAGTTGAGGTAGTTTAAAGACCTCTCTTATTTTGTCCAGATGGAAGTAAATAGTTCTCCCTCTGACCATGGTTCTGAAGGTATGAAAAGTAGTTCCAGTCGTTCTCTGCTTATCTATCAACCATAGATTTGAATAGAATTCCTGAACCATGTTTCTTCCAACCTTTGTTTCAGGATTGGCTAGAATTTCCCATCCTCTATTTCGAATTTGCTCCTGGACCTCTGGATATTCGTCTTCTTTCAGATCGAATTTAACTTCCGGGATCACTGACCTTAGACCCATTATTTTGTGGTAATGGTCTGCATGTTCTTTGGTTAAGAACCTCTCTTGACTCCAAAGATTCTTTGGAGTATTCTCTTTCTTGCCTCTTGAATTAGTTTGTTTTCCTTTCGAAGCCATGGTCTTGATGAGCCTTAGCTTAGTGATCACGGAAAAGCACACCAAACTTAGAGGTTTGCTTGTCCTCAAGCAAAAGAAAGGAAAAAGGAGGGAGAAGAGGAGAAGCAAATTCGAATGGTGAAGAGAGGGGGATGGCCGAATGTGTATTTATAAGGGAGGGGGAGGGATTTTTTTCGAAAGTTTTGAAAGAGATTTGAGAAGATATAGAAAGAATTTGAGAAAATACTTGAGTTTTTGAAGAAGATTTGGAAAGGATTTGAAAGAGATTTGAGAAATAATTTAGAAAATTGTTGAATTTTTGAAATTTGAGGGTGAATGATGAAAATTTGTAACATGTTTATGTAGAAAATTATGGGTCAAAACATGAAAGTGTGAAAAAAATTGAAGTGAAAAGCAAAATCTCCTTCCCCTGCCTTTCTGGAGTTAAACACCCAGAATGGTATCCATTCTGGCGTTTAATGCCCAATTGGTGGCCATTATGGGCATTTAATGCCCAGCCAGGCACCCTGGCTGGCGTTAAACACCAGAAACCCCTTTATCACTGGGCGTTTTGTTGAATGCCCAGGATGCTGCAATTCTGGCGTTAAAGGCCCAGAATGGTGCCCATTCTGGCGTTTAACGCCTAAAATGGTGCCTTTATTGGCGTTAAACACCCAGAATGGTATCCATTCTGGCGTTTAACGCCCAGAATGCCCTTTACTGGCGTTTTCTTGCCAGCAAGCTCCTTTTCTCTGCTTATTTCACTGAATTCTTCTGTAACTCTGTGAATTCCTTCAATTTCAATGATCAACCTTGAAGAATATATATCAAACTTTTATTAAATAAAATAAATAACCTGCTAATGACTGGGTTGCCTCCCAGCAAGAGCTTCTTTATTGTCTTTAGCTGGACCTTTACTGAGACTCATTCAAGCCTCAGTTTTGAGCATTCCTGCTCAAAATTGCTTTCAAGATAATGTTTGATCCTTTGTCCATTAACAATGAACTTTTTGTCAGAATCAATATCCTGAAGCTCAACATATCCATATGGTGACACTCCTGTAATCACATAAGGACCCTGCCACCGGGATTTCAGTTTTCCTGGGAATAGTCTGAGCCTAGAGTTGAAGAGCAGAACTTTTTGTCCTGGCTCAAAGACTCTGGATGACAACTTCTTATCATGCCACTTTTTTGCCTTTTCCTTATAAATTTTTGCATTTTCAAAGGCACTGAGTCTGAATTCCTCTAGCTTATTTAACTGGAGCAATCTTTTTTCACCAGCTAACTTAGCATCCAGGTTTAGGAATCTGGTTGCCCAGTAGGCTTTATGTTCCAGTTCCATGGGCAGATGACAGGCCTTGCCATACACAAGTTGGTATGGAGAGGTTCCTATAGAGCTCCTCACCTCCAACCATGGGGTTTAGAAACTCATGCCGTAGAAGATACAATGTGAAACATGTAATGTGTCATGAGATACAGATACAATAGCAAAAAGTCCTATTTATAGTGAACTAGTGACTTATGGTTTACAAGAATGAGTAAATGATGTAAAAATCCACTTTCGGGGTCCACTTGGTGTGTGCTTGGGCTGAGCATTGAAGCTTTCATGTGTAGAGACTTTTTCTGGAGTTAAATGCCAGCTTTTGCGCCAGTTTGGGCGTTTAACTCCAACTTTTGTGCCAGTTCCGGCGTTAAACGCTGGGAATTCTAAAGCTGATTTGGAACGCCAGTTTGGGCCATGAAATATCAGGCAAAGTATGGACTATTACATATTGCTGGAAAGCCCTAGATGTCTACCTTCCAACACAATTGAGAGCGCGCCAATTGGGCTTTTGTAGCTCCAGAAAATCCACTTCGAATGAAGGAAGGTCAGAATCCAACAGCATCTGCAGTCCTTTTTCAGCCTCTGAATCAGATTTTTGCTCAGGTCCCTCAATTTCAGCCATAAAATACCTTAAATCACAGAAAAATACACAAACTCATAGTAAAGTCCAGAAAAGTGAATTTTAAATAAAAACTAATAAAAATATAATAAAAACTAACTAAAACATACTAAAAACATACTAAAAACAATACCAAAAAGCGTATAAATTATCCGCTCATCACAACCCAATTTTATTTATCTATATTTCTATTTCTTATTTTATGTTTTATTAGGTTTATGATCATGTGGAGTCACAAAACAATTGCAAAAATTAAAAACAGAATCAAAAATAGTAGGAGAAAAAGCACACCCTAGAAGAAGAGGTGTCTGGCATTTAAACGCCAGAAACAAGCACTAAGCTGGCGTTTAACACCAGAAACAAGCATCAGGCTGGCGTTAAATGCCAGAAATAGGCTACATTTGGGTGTTTAACGCCAGAAACAAGCTGCAGTATGGCGTTAAACGCCAGGATTGCATATAGAGGGCGTTTTACACGCCTAAAGGGTGCAGGGATGAGAAATCCTTGACACCTCAGGATCTGTGGACCCCACAGGATCACCTCAGGATCTGTGGAGCCCACAGAATCACCACCTACCTTTTCCCTCTCTCTCACACCTTTTCATAACACTCTTCCCCAAACATCATTCACCAATCACCTCAATCACTCTTCCCCATCACCTCTCCACCACTCACCTCCACCCTCTCTTCCCTATAAACCCCACCTACCTTCAAATTCAAAATCTCTTTCCCACCCAAACCCACCCTACATGACCGAACCCTTACCCCTCTCCCTCCATTATATAAACCCATTCATCCTTCTTCATTTTCACATAACACACACCTCTCTCCCTCTATTCTTTCTTCTTTTGATCGAGGGTGAGCAACATTCTAAGTTTGGTGTGATAAAAGCATAGCTTTTTTGTTTTTCCATAACAATTGATTGCACCTAAGGCCAGAGAAACCTCAAGAAAGAGGAAAGGGAAGGCAATTGCTTCCACCTCTGAGTCATGTGAGATGGAAGGATTCATCTCAAAAGCCCATCAAGACCACTTCTATGAAGTTGTGGCTAAGAAAAAGGTGATCCCTGAGGTCCCTTTTAAGCTCAAAAAGGGCGAATATCCGGAGATCCGACATGAGATCCAAAGAAGAGGATGGGAAGTTCTCTCCAATCCTATTTAACAAGTCAGAATCTTAATGGTTCAAGAGTTCTATGGAAACCCATGGATCACTAGGAACCATGATCAAAGCATGAACCCAAACCCAAAGAATTGGCTTACAATGGTTCGGGGGAAATGCTTAGACTTCAGTCCGGAGAATGTGAGGTTGGCATTCAACTTGCCTATGATGCAAGAAGACACACGCCCCTACACTAGAAGGGTCAACTTTGATCAAAGGTTGGACCGAGTCCTCATGGACATATGTGTAGAAGGAGCTCATTGGAAAAGAGACTCAAAAGGCAAGCCATTTCAATTGAGAAGACTAGACCTTAAGCCTGTAGCTAGAGGATAGTTGGAGCTCATCCAATGCTCCATCATCCCACTAGCAACCAATCCGAAGTAACTGTGGATCGAGCCATCACTAAGAAGAGGATGGAGCAAACAAGAGAGCCCATTCATGGATCTCAAGAGATGTATGAGGAAGCTCATCATCAAGAAATCTCTGAGATGCCTCAAAGGATACATTTTCCTCCAAACAACTATTGGGAATAACTCAACACTTCTCTAGAAGGATTGAGTCATAGCATGAACCAATTAAGGGTGGAGCACCAAGAGCATTCCATCATTCTCAATGAGATTAGAGAAGATCAAAGAGTTATGAGGGAGGAGCAACAAAGGCAAGGAAGAGACATAAAGGAGCTCAAGAACACCATTGGTTCTTCAAGAAGAAAGTGCCACCCTTACTAAGGTGGACTCATTCCTTAACTTCCTCGTTCTTATCTCTCTGTTTTTTGATTTTATGCTTTATGTTTGTCTATGTTTTGAGTCTTTACTACTTGATCATTAATATTTAGTAACTATGTCTTAATGCTATGAATAATTCCATGAATCCTTCACCTTTCTTAAATGAAAAATGTTTTTAATACAAAAGAACAAGAAGTACATGAGTTTCGAATTCATCCTTGAAATTAGTTTAATTATACTGATGTGGTGACAGTACTTTTTGTTTTCTGAATGAATGCTTGAACAGTGCATATTTTTTATCTTGTTGTTTATGAATGTTAAAAGTGTTGTCTCTTGAAAGAATGATGAAAAAGAGAAATGTTATTGATGATCTGAAAAATCATAAAATTTATTCTTGAAGCAAGAAAAAGCAGTAAATAAAAAGCTTGCGAAAATAAATAAATAAATAAATAATAAAAGAAAAAGAAAAAGCAAGTAGAAAAAGTCAATAGCCCTTAAAACCAAAAGGCAAGGGTAAAAAGGATCCAAGGCTTTGAGCATCAATGGATAGGAGGGCCCAAGGAAATAAAATCCAGGCCTAAGCGGCTAAATCAAGCTGTCCCTAACCATGTGCTTGTGTCATGAAGGTCCAAGTGAAAAGCTTGAGACTGAGTGGTTAAAGTAGTGATCCAAAGCAAAAAGAGTGTGCTTAAGAACCCTGGACACCTCTAACTAGGGACTTTAGCAAAGCTGAGTCACAATCTGAAAAGGTTCACCCAGTCATGTGTCTGTGGCATTTATGTATCCGGTGGTAATACTGGAAAACAAAGTGCTTAGGGCCATGACCAAGACTCATAAAAGTAGCTGTGTTCAAGAATCAACATACCTAACTAGGAGAATCAATGACACTATCTGAACTCTGAGTTCCTATGGATGCCATCATTCTAATCTTCAAAGGATAAAGTGAGATGCCAGAACTATTCAGAAGCAAAAAGCTACAAGTCCCGCTCATCTAATTAGAACTAATATTCATTGATATTTTGGGATTTATAGTATATTCTCTTCTTTTTATCCTATTTTATTTTCAGTTTCTTGGGGACAAGCAACAATTTAAGTTTGGTGTTGTGATGAGCGGATAATTTATACGCTTTTTGGCATTGTTTTTAGGTAGTTTTTAGTAGGATCTAGCTACTTTTAGGGATGTTTTTATTAGTTTTCATGCAAAATAAATATTTCTAGACTTTACTATGATTTTGTGTGTTTTCCTGTGATTTCAGGTATTTTTCTGGCTGAAATTGAGGGATCTGAGCAAAAATCTGATTCAGGCTAAAAAATGACTGCTGATGCTGTTGGATTCTGACCTCCCTGCATTCGAAATGGATTTTCTGGAGCTACAGAACATTAAATAGTGCGCCCCCATGTGCGTTGGAAAGTAGACATTCAGAGCTTTCCAGCAATATATAATAGTCCATACTTCATTCAAGTTTAGACGATGCAAACTGGCATTCAACGCCAGTTCCATGATGCATTCTAGAGTAAAACGCCAGAAACACTTCACAAACCAGAGTTAAACGCCAAAAACACGTTACAACTTGGCGTTTAACTCCAAGAGAAGCCTCTGCACGTGTAAAGCTCAAGCTCAGCCCAAGCACACATCAAAGTGGTCCCCGGAAGTGGATTTCTGCACTTAGACTTATTTCTGTAAACCTTAGTAACTAGTTTAGTATAAATAGAACTTTTTACTATTGTGTTTTCATCTTTGATCAGTTTATGCGATCTTAGACATTGGGGGCTGGCCTCTCGGCCATGCCTGGACCTTGTTCTTATGTATTTTCAATAGTGGAGTTTCTACACACCATAGATTAAGGTGTGGAGCTCTGCTATACCTCGAGAATTAATGTAATTACTATTGTTCTTTTATTCAATTCAAGCTTATTTTTATTCTAAGATATCACTCATACTTCAACCTGATGGATGTGATGATCCATGACACTTATCATCATCCGTTCTTATGAACGTGTGCCTGACAACCACCTCCGTTCTACAAGCAAGAGCTAGAGTGTGTATCTCTTGGATTCCTGATGCACGATGCATAGTTGCCCTCGCCTGACAACCGAGCCTTCCATTCCGTGAGATCAAAGTCTTCATGGTATAAGCTAGAACCCATTGGCAGCATTCTTGATAATCCAAAAAGTATAAACCTTGTATGTGGTATTCCGAGTAGGATTCAGGGATTGAATGACTGTGACGAGCTTCAAACTCGCGAGTGTTGGGCGTAGTGACAGACACAAAAGGATCAATGGATCCTACTCTGACATGATCGAGAACCAATAGCTGATTAGCCATGCGGGAAACCGTAGAGGACCATTTTCACTGAGAGGATGGGAATTAGCCATTGACAACGGTGACACCCTACATACAGATTGCCATGGAAAGGAGTAAGAATGATTGGATGAAGCAGTAGGAAAGCAGAGATTCAGAAGGAACACAGCATCTTCATGCACTTATCTGCAATTCCCACCAATGAATTACATAAGTATCTTTATCTTTATTTTATGCATTATTTATCGTAATTTTTGAAAACCATTATAACCATTAGAATCCGCCTAACTGAGATTTACAAGGTGACCATAGCTTGCTTCATACCAACAATCTCTGTGGGATCGACCCATACTCACGTAAGGTTTATTACTTAGACGACCCAGTACACCTGCTGGTTAGTGATGCTAAGTTGTGAAGATAAGTGTTGATGATCACAATTTCATGCACCAGTGGTATTTTTGTGTCAAGCAAAGCCTGAGACAAAGCACTTAGGCTGCGTTTGTTTGCAAAGACAGGACACTGAGATAGGGACACTAAGACACAAAATCGTGTTTGGCAGAGGAGACATGGACAGAGACAATGTGTCCAGAGACACTGAATTAGTGTATTTTGTGTCCATCCTGACAGGAAGGACACGGAGACACTAACAAGGGACACAACTTATTTTTTATTTTTTCTTTCATTATTCTTGTTAATTTTTCATAATTATATTTTTTATTGTTATATTTTTTATCTCATTTTTTGAATGAAAAAAAATGAGAATAAATTAAATTTTCATAATTTGTTCTAGTTTATCACCAAACAGAATAATAGAACACAAAATTTTTTGTCTCTGTCCATCAGTGTCTTGTCCTGTCCTGTTCTCAGTGTCTTATCCTGTCTTGTTCTTAGAAACAAACGCAGCCTTAAAGTCACGGCTAGGCTCAAGGTTCACAGCACCAATAAAAAGAGAATGAAGAAATTTTGCTGTGTTCAAGGATTAGACCAAATTATAAAGGATTAGAGAATTCATAGTATTATTCGGATTCTAACTCCAAATGACAATGACGTTCCTCTGATTCAAAGGAAAGTGAGATGCCAAAACTTTTCAGTATTGTAATAGATAAACCCCACTTCAAGAAGAGACATGAGCCTAAGAGAACTCTCACTCCTCATGCAAATTCACAGCTTAAACATGTATTAGTTTTGGTTGCTTGAGGACAAGCAACAATTCAACTTTAGTGTTGTGATGCGTGAGCATCTTTTCTATCTTTTCCTAGTGAATTTGCAATTGAATTATTAAGTTTAATCAAGATTTAATTACTTTTAGCCACTATGAATACTACTTTGAGTTGTTTGCAAATTCTGTTTATTTCAGGTAGCATTCGGATGGATTTGACGGAGTTTTGTAGCAGAAAAAGAAGAAAGCAAATGATGTTGTCAACCTCGACCTCCTTGCACTCAAACAAGTATACCTTAAGCTAAGAAAGCTAACTTTCAGCGCTTTCCAACAATATATAATAGTCTATACTTCTTTTCTAGAATCACTGCCTTGTTGGCGCTAAACTTGGGATTCTCCAAGTTTGGCGCCATGATCACTATAAAGCTCCCCTTCTGCGCTGCATTGGTGGCGCCATACTTCGGATTTTCCAAGTTTGGCACCAAGATGAAGAAAAAGCAAGAATTATAAGTGGGTTGAGTGGCACCAAAATTGGTTCAACAAATTGGAGTGGTCCCCACGTCTCTAAGAGCTAGCAGCGAAGATCCTCTATTTATTTTTTATTAAACTTTATTTTATTTTAAAATAGGAAAAGATATTATTTAGTTCTAGGAAATATATTTTACATTAATTAGGATTAGATATAAAAGGAAAAATAATCAGCCCTTCAGGCTCTTCTCAACTCTTCTCTTACCTCATTCCGCACTTTAGAGTTTTACAGAATCATTATTTTCTCTCTGAACCATGAGCAACTAAACCTCCACTGTTAAGGTTAGGAGCTCTGTCTATTGTATGGATTGATACTATTACTTTTTTCTATTTTAATTCATGTATTGATTTCAATTTCAAGAATTTTTTTCGTTCTTTATCTTATGAATTTGGGTGGAACGGAAGTATGACCCTTGTTCTAATTGAGTTCTTGTATAACTTGGAAAAGCTCTTTACTTGAACAACAGCTTGAAAACAATTTCTCCTAAATTTATAATTATCTAGACTTAACGGGATACATGACATATAATCCTCTTATATTTGGGCAATTAGGATTTTTGTGGCATATAAACTAGAATTGAACTTCACCCTCTAATTGGAATTCAGTGACCAAGGAATTGATGGTTGATGAAGGTTAGAGGAGACTAAAAAGGTTTAAGAAATTAGGGTTTAGTCACATATAGTTTGCCATGAATTGCATATTGCATGATTAAAATAGTTAGTAAGAAAAGTCAATCTAGAAGATAGATATCTCTGAAGCCTTAATTGTTTTCTCCCATATTATTCACACCAATTTACTGCTTACTTTCTGATATTTTGAATTTACTGTTAATGCTTTTGAACTCTCAACACTCTTTTTTTTTGTCTAACTAAGTAAATTATTTAACCATTGTTGTTTAATCCATCAATCCTCGTGGGATCGACCCTCATTCACTTGAGGTACTACTTGGTATGACCCGGTGCACTTGCCGGTTAGTTTGTGGGTTATAAATTTTGCACCAAGTTTTTGGCGCTGTTGCCGGGGATTGACTGTGATTGACAACTACTGGTTGTTTGATTTCTTAGATTAGGCGTTTTGCTTTAATTTCATTTAACTTATTTCTTTAAATTTTTGAAAAAAAATTGATTTATTTTATTTAAATTTTTTTCTCTTAATTTCTGAAATTAAGTTTGGTGTCCCCTTAGTTGTTTTATTCTTCCTAGCTATTTTACTTATTGAGTTTAAATTTTATACTCCTTTTTTCTTATTAGTTATTTTATTTTCTTATTATTCAGATTACTTTCTTTATTTTATTTTTCTTTTATTTTTGTTTTATTTTATATTTTATTTTATTTTTCTTTATGTTCTTTCTTCTTTACTTGCCTGTTTACCACATGGTGCGTTTAATTCTGTTTGGTGCTTTGTGCTAAGAAAAAATAATGGAGAGAGATCACATGGATTACTACTCACGTCCAAGGAGTGATTCTTATTATTATGGATAGAGGAACTACCCGAATTTTGGTTAGCAAAGTCAAAACCAAAGAAACTTCAGTACTCCATGTTCCAATTATCAAGAACCACCATCTCCATATTCATACCAAGAACCACCACCTCTCTATCCATATCAAGAACCATCATCTTTCTACTCATATCAAGAGCCACCATCTCCCTACTCATACCAAGAACCATCCTCCTCCTTTTATTCATATCAAGAACCACCATCTCGTTATTCATATCAAGAACCATCAACTCTTGAGCTTCTCATGAAAGAATGTATACATGATATAAGGATGGGTGTCAAAAATATAGAGAAATATGTGTAGTTGATTATCAAGCCCCAGGAAGAGGAACAAGAAAATTCCTTCCCAAGAGATACAATGCAAGATCCTATGTAAGAAAGTGAGAAAATCAATCAAAGGAGTTCATACTCCAGTGAATTAGAGAACTTTCCACCCTCACACATGGAAGAAGAGGAAGATGCACAAACAAAGAATGAAGATGCACAAATAAAAGAGGTTGTAAATGATGAAAATAATTATGGGAATATACACTCCAATGAAGTAGAGAGTGGCATAGAGAGTGAGTTTATTGAACCATTAATTCAAGAAGTTCTTGATGAAAGGTACACTCCAACCATCACACAACACCCAAATTTTGAAATCAAAAAAGTGAAGGCAACCAAGGAAAGCACTAAAAAGGGGATTGTAACCAAGAAACAGAAGAAAATATCCATGAAAAAGAGAAGGTCAGAAAAAAATAATCCAACCTCTACCCCAACAAGCAAGGTGAATCAAGCTAATCACAATCAAAGAAAGCTTGTTAAGAGGAATTTATCTCAGGAGGAAATAATTTTCTCCTCTTCTCCCTCGGAGTCATTTCTTTTAACCAACTAGAAGAAGAGAAAGAAAAAGCAACAATCAACCGTCAAGCTAGTGATGTTAAAGAAGCACTTATTATGAGGCAACCCAACTACTAGTATCCTTGGTTTTGCATTTACTTTGGTTTTGATTTTATAGTTATTTTGATTTTAGCATTATAGTTATTTTAGTTTTGGTTTTAAATTCCTTTATATCAATTTTTTTTAGAATTTTTCATGTTTTACATGTGTTTTGGTCATGCAGAGTGATTAGAACAGGAACAAGAGCAATTAAAAGAAATTTTTGACACCCTGGAGTTTTTCTTTGCTTGGAGACAAGTAAACTTTTAAGTTTGGTATTGTAGAGTGTGCTCTCTGTTTTGCTTATCGGCAGTGGCACCATGGGGAGATGAATGTTCTTCATGGAGGAGCACAGCTAGAGGAAAGAGATGGCCACCAATATACTGAGGTGGTTGAGTTCCTTTCATTCTATTTTCCCTTCCGTTCTTATTTTGTTGTCTTATGTTTTCTGTTACTTTCATTGCCTGCATGATCTTTAGGACTTTCAATTCTTAGATTTAGTTTCATTCTGTTATTTGCTTTTAGTTAAAAAAATTGATCTCATGTACCACTCACTGAGCTTGAATCTAAAAAGAAAAGATAAGAAGTGATGTATTGCATGAGAAATTGAGTTTATATTTAAGAGTAGTCTTATTTACTTAAATGTGGTGGTGCTATCTATGATTGTGAATTCATGATATGAACAGTGCATATTTGAATTTGAATCAAAGGATGTTGATGTATGAGGAACAAGAATTTAGAGAACTATTATGAATTCTCTGAAGTAAACAAAAGCTTAATCCTTGATGCAAAATAAACAGCAAAAAAAATAAAGAAAAGCAAGGTCCAAGGGTCTGAGCATCAATGACTAGGAAGGTCAATTATGATTAAAAGCTCAAAGAGTTGTTTCCTTAGTCATATTCTTGTGGTGTAAATGTGTCAAGTAATCCTTGAGACAGAGCACTAAAAAAGTTGAGATCAAGTGCATTTAACAGAGTATGCCAAAGGCTTTGAGCACCACTGTCTGGGAGTAACTGAAAGAAAAATCAGAACCAAAAGAGAGTTCCCCAATTAAGTGCTTGTGGTATTTTTGTGTCAAGTGAATCTTGAGACAAAGCATTTAAAGTCATAGCTAGGCTCAAGGTGCAAAGCACCAAAGAAAAGAGAATTAAAGGAAATTTGCAATGTTCAAGAGTTAATCCGAAGTAAAAAGATTAGAGAATTCATAATACTATCCGAATTCTAATTCCGAATGACAGTGACACTCCTCTGATTCAAAGGCTATTGAGATGCCAAAACTATTCAGATTGCAGTGTATAAACCCCACTTTAAGAAGAGACTGGAGCTTAATTGAACACTCACTTCTCATGCAAATTCACATCCTAAGCGTATATTAGATTTGGTTGCTTGAGGACAAGCAACAATTCAAGTTCGGTGTTGTGATGCGTGAGCATCTTTCCTATCTTTTCCTAGTGAATTTGCATTTGAATTTGTTAAGTTTAATCAAGATTTAAGTATTTTTAAGCCACTATAAATGCTACTTTGAGTTGTGTGTTCAGTTTATTTCAGGTATCATTCGGATGGATTTAACAAGGTTTGTGTAGAAGAAAAGGAAGAAAGTGGTTGATGCTGTCAACCCTAACCTCCTTTCACTCCAATGGACATAACTTGAGCTATAGAGGTCCAATTGACGTGATTCTAGCGGCATTGAAAAGCTAACTTCTATATCCTTCCAATAATATATAATTGTATACACTTCTCTCCCAGAATGTACGGCCTTGGTGGCTCCAAACATGAGATTCTCCAAGTTTGGTGCCATGATCATTACAAGCCCCCCATTTACGCTGGTATGGTGGCGCCAAACTTGGGATTCTCCAAGTTTGGTGCCAAGATCAAGATAAAACCACATTTTTCCACGGGAAGGGTGGCACCAAACTTGGGATTTTCCATGTTTGGCGCTAGCTCTAGGATTTTGAAAGTGGTCCCCACACCCAAAAGCCAGCAACGAAGATTTGATTTTTATTTTGATTAAAACTTTATTTTAATTACAAATAGAAAAAGATATTATTTAGTTTTATAAAATCTATTTTATATTAATTAGAATTAGATATAAAAGGGAAAAGATTCAGCCTTCGAGCTACTCGCTTCTCTTCTACCTCATTCCGCAAATTACAGTTTTTCTAAATCCTAGTTTTCTCTCTGAACCATGAGCAACTAAAGCTCCACTGTTAAGGTTAGGAGCTCTGTCTATTGTATGGATTGATACTATTATTTTTCTATTTTAATTCAAGTACTGATTTCTATTTCAAGAAGTGTTTTCCTTCTTTATCTTATAAATCTGGGTGGAACGGAAGTATGACCCTTGTTCTAATTGAGTTCTTGTATAACTTGGAAAAGCTCTTTACTTAAACAATAGCTTGAAAACAATTTCTCCTAAACTACTAATTATTTGGACTTAACAAGATACATGACATATAATCCTCTTATATTTGGGTAATTAGGATTTTTGTGGCATATAAACTTGAATTGAACTTCACCCTCTAATTGGAATTAAGTGACCGAGGAATTGGCGGTTGATGAATGTTAGAGGAGATTAAAAAGGTCTAAGGAATTAGGGTTTAGTCACATATAGTTTTTCATGAATTGAATCTTGCATGATTGAAATAGTTAGTAAGAAATGTCAATCCAAAAGATAGATATCTCTGAAATCTTAACTGTTTCTCCATATATACTTCATAACTTGTTTACTGCTTGCTTTTCTAATTATCTGAGTTACTGTTTAATGCATTTGAACTCTCAACACTCTTTTCTGTTTATCTAACTAAGCAAAACACTTAACCATTGTTGTCTAATCCATCAATCCTCGTGGCATCGACTCTCATTCACTTGAGGTACTACTTGATACGGCCCGATGCACTTGCCGTTTAGTTTGTGGGTTATAAATTTCGCACCATATTTTTGGCACCATTGCTGGGAATTGACTGTAATTGACAACTGTTAGTTGTTTGATTACTTAGATTAGAAATTTTAGTTTTCAATTTATTTAATTCTGCCTTATAATTTTCAAATTCTTGTGCTAGTATTTTTCTTTAATTTTTTAAATTAAGTTTGGTGTTACTTAGTTAATTTTATTTTGATTTTTCTATTTAATTTTCTTATTGAATTTCAAAATTCCTAGCATGATTTTGGTCATTATTTTCGAAAAATTTAGCCTTAATTAGTAAGTATTTTTATTTTATTTTTTTACACAGGTTACCTCACTAGGAATTCTCTACACTCTGATGTAGAGAATCCCATTTTTCTTATCTTCTATCTGTTTATGAGCAGGAACATGGACAAAGAACCTCTTATAGATTTTGATCCTGGACCTGAAAGGAATTTGAGGTGGCATTTGCAACATGTTAGACTTTACAAGGCTAGTGAAAATCTGAGTGGAACTCTTGAAAGGGAAGCTATAGAGTCCACAATGGATCAGAATCGTACTGTGAATGCCAATATGGCAAATTTGAATAAGAATGAGTAGCCTAGAAGAGTGCTTGGCTCATACACTACTCCCAATGCAGATCTTTATGGAAAAAGCATTGTGGTACCTCTTATAGCTGCAAACAATTTTTAGTTGAAGCCACAGCTGGTCACTCTTATGCAACAAAATTGTTAGTATCATGGACTCCCTCAAGAAAATCCAAATCAGTTTATTTCTAATTTTCTGCAGATTTGTGATACTGTGAAAACCAATAGAGTGAATTCTGAGGTATACAAACTCATGATCTTCCCATTTGTTGTGAGGGATAGAGCAAAGCTGTGGTTATATTCTTAACCCAAGGAGAGTCTGGATACTTGGGATATGGTGGTCACTGGCTTTCTGACTAAATTTTTCCCACCACAAAAGCTGACTAAGCTGAGGGTGGAGGTTCAGACTTTCAGACAGAAAGATGGTGAGACCCTTTATGAAGCCTGGGAGAGATTCAAGCTACTGACTCGGTAATGCCCTCCGGACATATTTTCTAAATAGACTTAGCTAGATATCTTTTATGAGGGCTTGTGTTAAATGTCTAAGATGTGTTTAGATAATTTTTCAGGTGGTTCACTGCACATGAAGAAGACACCAGAGGAGACTACTGAGCTTATTGAATTGGTTGTTAACAACTAATATTTATACTTATCTAACAGAAATTCTGTGAACTCTGGGACTCCTCAGAAGAAAGGTGTCATGGAAGTAGAAGCTTTTGATGCTCTTCTTGCTCATAACAAAATTTTGTCTCAACAGATGAATTTAATTACTCAACAATTGAGTAGGATGCAGGTTTCAGTTATCAATACTCAGAATGCACCTCAAGAGGCCCCTTATGACATGATTGGTAGCTCTATGCAAGGTGAGAATTATGTCAATCTTCTACTGAACAGGTCAATTACATGGGGAATGCTCCTAGACACCCCAGTAATGATCCATACTCTAAGACTTATAATCAGGGGTGGAGGAATCACCTAAATTTTTTGTGGAGAGAGCAACCTCAAGGATCACAGAATTTTAACAACAATTCTCAGGGCAGTTTTAAGCAGAACAATCAAAATAATCGCCAGTTTTAGTCTCATCAACAACAACCACCTCAGTAGGAAAATTCTCAGCCCCAGAAGAACATTGATTGGGAAACACTACTGAATAATTTTATGCAGGAAACTAGAGCTTCCATCAGAAACCTGGAGGTGCAAGTAGGCCAGTTGAGCAAATAAATACCTGAGAGGCCTCCAAGTACATTTCCTGGGGATACAGTGGTGAACCCAAGAATAGACTGCAAGGCCACTCAATTAAGAAGTGGTAAAGTAGCTGGTTCTGAGACTAAGGTCAATGAAGAGTTAGTTGAAAAAGAAGTTCTAAAGGAGAAGAATGAAGAGGTGGAGCAAGTCCCTCCTAGGCGTACAGATAATCTATTCCCAATCTCTCTTGACACTCATCCTACATTGCCAAAGGCTTCTGAGTACAAGCCTAAAATGCCATATCCTTAGAGGCTTCAGAAGGCTTCCAAAGACAAGCAATTTTCTAGAATTTTAGAAGTCTTCAAGAAGCTACAGATCAATATTCCTTTTGCTAAGGCCCTTGAGCAAATGCCTCTCTATGCTAAATTCATGAAAGAGTTGTTGACTAACAAGAGGAATTGGAAAGAACAGGAGACACTAGTGTTAACAAAGGAGTGCAGTGCTATTATTCAACATAACCTTCTTGAGAAGATGCAGGATTCAGGGAGCTTTGTAATTCCTTGCACCATTGGAGATGTCACTATTCAGAGAGCCTTGTGTGATCTTGAACCTAGTATCAATCTCATGCCACTTTCAGTTACGAAAAAGCTCTAAATTGAGGAGGTAAAACCCACTCGTATTTCTCTTCAACTTGCTGATCTTTCTATTAAATTTCCTATAGGGGTTGTTGAGGATTTACTTGTGAAAGTAGCGCCATTTATTTTTCCTGCTGATTTTGTTATATTGGATATGGAAGAGGATAACAAGTCCTCTATTATTCTTAGAAGACCCTTTTTAGCTACAGGTAGAGCTCTGATTGATGTGCAAAAGGGTGAATTAACCCTGACGGTCAATGAAGAACAGGTGGTCCTTAATGTATTTAAAGCCCTCAAACACCCTAATGATTCTGAAGGGTGTATGAGAGTTGATGTTGTTGAACCACTTATTCAAGAGGTACTAGAAGCCGAGGTACTTGATCATATTCTAGATACTCTCTCTGAGTATGAATTACTTGAGATTGATGATTCACCACCCCAGAAGAACTTGGTAAACACACCTAAGGTGGAGGAAGAAGTCCCTAAGCTTGAGCTTAAGCCTTTGCCTCCTTCTCTGAAATATATATTCTTAGGTGAAAATGACTCATATACAGTGATTATTAGCTCTTCCTTAAAGCCTGGTGAAAAAGAGGCGCTTATTATAGTGCTCAAGAGCCATAAAATAGCTCTTGGGTGGACCATTGGTGATTTAAAGGGGATTAGTCCAACCACGTTTATGCACAAGATCCTTCTTGAATATGATGCTAAACCGGTTGTGAAACCACAAAGGAGACTCAATCCAACTATAAAAGAGGTGGTCCAAAAAGAGGTAATGAAACTATGGGAAGCCGGCATTATATACCCTATTTCTGACAGCCCTTGGGTGAGTGTTGTGTAGGTAGTTCCCAAGAAAGGAGGGATGACAGTGATCAAGAATGAAAAGAATGAGCTAATTCCTACAAGAACAGTCACAGGATGGAGAATGTTCATAGACTACAGGTGGCTCAACACTGCTATAAGGAAGGATCACTTTCCCTTGCCTTTCATTGATCAGATGCTTGAGAGGTTAGCTGGTCATGCTTTTTATTATTTTCTAGATGGATATTCTGGATATAACCAAATTACAGTGGACCCTCAAGATCAAGAGAAGACAGCATTCACATGTCCTTTTAGAGTATTTGCTTACATGAGAATGCCATTTGGACTCTGTAATGCCCCAGCAACTTTTAAGAGGTGTATTCTTTCAATTTTTTCTGATATGGTTGAAAAGTTTATTGAGATATTTATGGATGATTTTTCTATTTTTGGTAATTCTTTTGAATCCTGCCTTAAGCATTTATCTCTGGTCTTGAAACGGTGTCAATAATCAAACCTTGTTTTAAATTGGGAAAAATGTTATTTTATAGTTACAGAAGGTATTGTTCTTGGACATCAGATTTCAAGCAAAGCATTGTGGTTGATAGAGCCAAGGTGGAGGTAATTGAAAAATTACCACCACTAACTAATGTTAAGGTAGTCAAAAGTTTCTTGGGTCATGCATGATTTTACAGAAGATTTATAAAGGATTTTTCTAAAATTGCTAAACCATTGAGCAACCTCTTAGTTGCTGATGTTCCTTTTGTATTTGACACTGAATGTCTGTATGCTTTTGAAACTCTAAAAGCAAACCTAACCTTTGCTCCCATCATAGCTCCCCCTGACTGGATTTTCCATTTGAATTAATGTGTGATGCTAGTGATTTTGCTATAGGAGCTATTTTAAGACAGAGGCATGGCAAGCTTATACATGTTATTTAGTATGCTAATTGTGTGTTAAATGATACTCAGAAGAATTACACAACTACAGAAAAAGAATTATTAGCTATTGTGTATGCTATTGATAAGTTTAGGTCCTATTTGATTGGTTCTAAGGTTATGGTTTATACTGATCATACTACTTTGAAGTACCTTCTAACCAAACAGGATTCTAAAACAAGATTAATCATATGGGTGCTTGGTGGACGAAATTGTGATTGCCCTCTTTGTATTTGCATGAGATTTATTTAATGGCTCTTTGGCATATGTGATCACAACTACGTTCAACTAACCAGCAAGTGTACTGGGTCGTCCAAGTAATAAACCTTACGTGAGTAAGGGTCGATCCCACAGAGATTGTTGGTATGAAGCAAGCTATGGTCACCTTGTAAATCTCAGTTAGGCAGATTAAATAGTTTTGGGTTTCGAAAATTAATAAATAAATAGAAAATAAAAGGGATAGAAATACTTATGTAAATCAATAGTGGGAATTTCAGATAAGTGTGTGAAGATGCTGTGCTCCTCTCGTATCTCTATTTTCTTATTACATTCATCCAATCCTTCCTACTCCTTTCCATGGCAAGCTGTATGTAGGGCATCACCGTTGTCAATGGCTACATCCCATCCTCTCAGTGAAAACGTTCCTATGCTCTGTCACAGCACGGCTAATCATCTGTCGGTTCTCAATCAGGTTGGAATAGAATCCCTTGATTCTTTTGCGTTTGTCATCATGCCCAGCCTTCAGGAGTTTGAAGCTCGTCACAGTCATTCAATCCCAGAATCCTACTCGGAATACCATAGACAAGGTTTAGACTTTCCGGATCCTCATGAATGCCGCCATCTATCTAGCTTATACCACGAAGATTCTGTTGGGGAATCTAAGAGATATGCGCCCGGCCTGGAGTAGAACGGAAGTGGTTGTCAATCACGCGCGTTCATAGGTGAGAATGATGATGAGTGTCACGAATCATCACATTCATCAAAGTTAAGTATAACGTATATCTTGGAATAAGAATAGAAGAGAATTGAATAGAAAGTAATAATAATTGTATTGAAACTTGAGGTACAGCAGAGCTCCACACCCTTAATCTATGGTGTGTAGAAACTCCACTGTTGAAAATACATAAGTAAAAGGTTCAGGCATGGCCGAATGGCCAGCCCCCTTGAGTGATCAAGAGACCGAATAATCAAAGGCTAAACAGTCAAGAGATTAAACTGTCAAAAGATGTCTAATACAATAGTAACTTATCCTATTTATACTAGACTAGCTACTAGGGTTTACATGAGTAAGTAATTGATGCATAAATCCACTTCCGGGGCCCACTTGGTGTATGCTTGGGCTGAGCTTGATCTATCCACGAGCTGAGGCTTTTCTTGGAGTTGAACTCCAAGTTATGACGTGTTTTGGGCGTTCAACTCCGGATCATGACGTTTTTCTGGCGTTTAACTCCAGACAGCAGCATGTACTTGGCGTTCAACGCCAAGTTACGTCGTCAATTTCCGAACAAAGTATGGACTATTATATATTTCTGGAAAGCTCTGGATGTCTACTTTCCAACGCCGTTGAGAGCGCACCAATTGGAGTTCTGTAGCTCCAGAAAATCCATTTCGAGTGCAGGGAGGTCAGATTCCAACAGCATCAGCAGTCCTTTTGTCAGCCTTTTTCAAAGTTTTGCTCAAGTCCCTCAATTTCAGCCAGAATTTACCTGAAATCACAGAAAAACACACAAACTCATAGTAAAGTCCAGAAATGTGAATTTAACATAAAAACTAATGAAAACATCCCTAAAAGTAGCTTGAACTTATTAAAAACTACCTAAAAATAATGCCAAAAAGCGTATAAATTATCCGCTCATCAGTGCTACTCCTTTAGGAGTTTGATATTGAGATTAAAGACAGGAAAGGGTCAGAAAATTAAGTAGCTGACCACCTTTCCAGGATTAAACCTGAAGAGGGAGTGCAACCACCCACAGCTGTGACTGAGACAATTTTAGATGAGCAACTGTTCCTCATTCAGCAGGCTCCATGGTTTGCAGACACTGCAAATTACAAAGCCATGAATTTCATCCCAAATGAGTACAGTAAACAACAAGTGAAAAAGCTACTAACTGATGCAAAGTACTATTTTTGGGAGGAACCATACCTTTTTAGAAGTTGCTCAGATGGTATAATCCGGAGACGTGTTCTAGATGAGAAAACACAGCAGATTCTTTGGCACTGTCATCGCTCTGATTATGGAGGCCACTTTGGTGGTGAAAGGACAGCTACAAAGGTCCTTCAGAGCAGTTTTTACTGGCCGACTCTCTTCTGGGATTCAAGAGCATTTGTGAAGAACTGTGACAGATGTGAAAGAGCTAAGACTCTCCCTGCCAACCATGAGATGCCACAACAAGGGATTCTTAAGATTGAGTTGTTTGATGTGTGGGGTATTGACTTCATGGGACCTTTTCCTCCCTCATATTCCAGCAACTATATCTTGGTGGCAATTGATTATGTGTCCAAATAGGTGGAAGCTGTGGCTCTGCCCACCAATGATGCCAAAGCGGTGATGAGCTTTCTTCAGAGATATATTTTCAGTCGGTTTGGTGTCCCAAGGATACTCATTAGTGATGGTGGAAGTCACTTCTCTAATAGAGAGATGGACTCACTTCTACAGAGGTATGGAGTCTGCCATAAAGTGGCAACCCCCTATCACCTCAGACAAGTGGACAGGTTGAGGTCTCTAACAGAGAACTCAAGAGGATTCTGGAGAAGACCGTCAGTATCTCAAGGAAGGACTGGTCTAGGAAGCTTGATGATACTCTCTGGGCATATCAGACAGCTTACAAGACTCCTATTGGCATGTCCCCTTATCAGTTGGTCTATAGTAAAGACTGTCACTTGCCAGTGGTGCTGGAGCATAAAGCTTACTGGGCAATCAAGTTTGTGAACTTTGATGCTCAAACTACAAGAATAAAGAGAATGCTTCAGTTGAATGAGCTTGATGAATTCAGATATTTAGCCTATGAGAATGCCAAGCTCTATAAGGAGAGAACTAAGATATGGCATGACAAAAAGATTGGCATCAGAGTCTTTGAGCCAGGTCAGAGGGTGCTTCTGTTCAATTCAAGGCTCAAACTCTTTCTCAGAAAGCTGAAATCCCAATGGTCAAGACCGTTTTTGGTTACCAGAGCATCACCGTATAGTCATGTGGAGATTCAAGAAGAGAATTCTGACAGAAAGTTTACAGTTAATGGCTAGAAGTTGAAGCACTATCTTGGAGGTGAGATTGATCGCTATAGGTCCGCTCATCTGCTATACTAGTAGAACTAACCGTCAAGCTAGTGATGTTGAAAAAGCGCTTGTCGGGAGGCAACCCGATGTTTTCGTATCCTTAAGTTTGAATTTTAATTTGATTGTGTTTATTTGTTTAGTTTTGTTTGCATCCCTACTATTTTTCCTTTGTTTTACATGTGTTTTGATCATGCAGAATATTAAGAACATGAACCAGTACATTTAGAAGAATTTTTAATCACCCTGGGAATGTCTACTATAGACTAGGTGGTGCCAAACTTGGACTTTCCAAGTTTGGCGCCGGACATAACGCGCAACTTGGCAATTGCACTCTGGAAGGGTGGCGCCAAACTTGGGATATCCAAGTTTGGCGCCACATGACATGCACAATTTGGAGGTGGCAGTCTGGAGGGGTGGCACCAACTCCAAGTTTGGCGCCACTAACAAGCCTTTTATGGAGCATACTTTCTGCCAAGGGGCACCAAACTTGGCTCCCCTGGAATTTGACTTCAGATTTCTTAAAAAAAAAAGAATAGGGGTGGCGCCAAACTTGGGCTGCACCAAGTTCGGCGCCAGGAGGAGCATTACCTTTCGGGGGTTATGGTGCCAAACTTCCACTTTCCTGAGTTTGGCGCCAGACACACAATTTTGGCCAATTCCAAACCAAATCCCACATAATCCAACCAATCTTACCCCAAATCCTTTCATCTGGTCCCCACCCATCAAAACCTTCCCAAATCAATTACCATATACTCTTTTTTTCAAAGCCCTCGCCCATTTACCAGATACCCATGACCTTGTCCTCTTCCTCATTCAGGCCAACCCGTGACAAGCTCCCCTCCCAACCCCACTCCGTGAAACCTTCCTAGACCCAAGACTCACCCGTGACCCCCCCCCCCCAATTCCCATATACAACCCTTCCTTATTCCCTTCCCCAATTATTCTTTCCATTACCCAATAGCCTCTTGTGATTCCTCCCTCACCAAACACCCTCCTGATTCGCTTTCCCTTATTTCATTCCCCACACATCCCTTTCCAACCATAACCGATCCTATGTATGTCACGTATCCTGTTAAGTCCAAATAATTAGAAATTTAGGAAAAATTATTTTCAAGCTATTGTTCAAGTAAAGAGCTTTTCCAAGTTATACAAGAACTCAATTAGAACCAGGGTCATACTTCCGTTCCACCCAGATTCATAAGATAAAGGACAAAAACAATTCTTGAAATCGAAATCAGTACATGAATTAAAATAGAAAAATAATAGTATCAATTCATACAATAGACAGAGGTTATTATCTCTTGTCTTATACACCTCATTCCGCAATTTACAATTTTTCAGAATCCTGGTTATCTCTCTGAACCATGAGCAACTAAACCTCCACTGTTAAGGTTATGAGCTCTGTTTATTCTATGGATTAATATTATTACTGTTTTATTTTAATTCATGTATTGATTTCAATTTCAAGAATTATTTTTGTTCTTTATCTTATGAATATGGGTGGAACGAAAGTATGACCCTTGTTCTAATTGAGTTCTTGTAAAACTTGAAAAAGCTCTTTGCTTGAACAACAGCTTGAAAATCATTTCTCCTAAATTTCTAATTATTTGGACTTAACGGGATACGTGACATATAATCCTCTTATATTTGGGTAATTAGGATTTCTGTGGCATATAAACTAAAATTGAACTTAACCTTCTGATTGGAATCAAGTGACCAAGGAATTGGCGGTTGATGAAGATTAGAGGAGACTAAAAAGGTCTAAGAAATTAGGGTTTAGTCAAATATAGTTTGCCATGAATTGAATGTTGCATGATTAAAATAGTTGGTAAGAAAAGTTAATCTAGAAAATAAATATCTCTGAAGCCTTAACTGTTCTCTCCATATATTTCGCAACCCATTTACTGCTTGCTTTCTGATATTCTGAATTTACTGTTAATGCTTTCGAACTCTCAAAACACCATTTTTTGTTTGTCTAACTAGGTAAATCATTCAATCATTGTTGCTTAATCCATCAATCTTCGTGAGATTGACCCTCACTCACCTGAGGTATAACCATCATAAGAAGGTGCCAATAAAATAGGTTTTTACTTGCTCCGGAGCCTCTTTGCTCACATGGTGCCAATTTCCATCAAAATCAATGTATGTTAGAGCAGTCCTCTTAATTCCAGCTTAAGCCTGGTCAATCAAAACATTAAAATTATGAGTTAAATTAAAACATTTTATATGTGTTCTTCTTGTCCTAAAGAGTGGTTTTGCTATATTTACCTCCTTTGGATCAGCAAGCATCCTAACAATTGCAGCATCTATAGCATCTTGATTTTCGGTCCTAGAGGCCCTTGCAGCAAGAAGGATAACATACTCCTTCTCAACACCTTAGCAAATACCTCAATCAAGTTTCTATCAACACTGAGCTTATTCAATGTCAAGGTTACAGTTTTGTCACTGCGTAGGACATCCATCCTAGCCATTTCCTCAATAGTCATCAAACATTTCGTGCATTTGAGCAAATGAAGAAGTTACCAATTGCTGTAAGCACTTTCTAGAAGTGTCCAACTTGGTTAGTGCTGTCCACCAAGTAAGCCGCTATACCAAAGGAGGTGTGTAGACCAGTGGCCATCACAACTGCTTCTATCTCATCCTTCTTAACTGTTGATCTAGAAAATACTTCATCAGTGGGGTTCTTGGTCACTAGAAGAGATTCTTCTGTTAAAGCAAACTAATCAACACTTAGAAGATTGTCCTCGAGAAGACAAGCATCGGCCGGAATGATATCTCCTAATTTAATGTTGATTATGTCTCCTGGTACTAAAATTGCCGCATCTTGTTCACTCCAGTGGCCATCTCTTAAAATACGCAATAGAAAAAAGATAACTTGCACTAAATAAATAACAAAGTAACAATAACTAATTGACCATTTAATTAGATCTAAAATCATTTAGAATTTTGACAAAGAAAATAAGAAATATTTTAAAAGTAAAAGTTAATTTTCCATAAGGTTTCAATTTGTGATACAAGCATATATGATTAGATGCGCCAGAAGCAGTAAGTAAAAACTCATAGTTAAACGTAACCTTCATAAATAAATTTATGTTTTTAGCACAAATAATTAGAACTAAAAATTATAACCAGATAATTAGAAAAAAATATCAGAACCAAAAAAATAGAATGAATAACAAAAACAATAAGAACATAATCAAAACCCTAAACCAAAACTCAGAACCAAAAATAAATATTTATAACAAAATTAAAATTTAAATCTGTTTAGAATCAACAATAATAACAGAACCATGAGAGATGCAGAGATTTCAGAAGACTCCAAATACAATACCAACAGTGACAAGAACATCAAGCAGGACCGCCAGTGATGCAACCGGTAGCAGCAGCAGCCACTGCACAAAGCTTATGGCAAAAGAAATCAAAGAGCGGTAGAGAGATGCTGGATGGTGAGATGACGGAGACGATGGGGCTAAAACCGAAGAGACAATGAAGACGCTAGATGGAAACCATGACAGTGCTAGAAAAGCAGCAACGCAAAATAAAATGCACGAGCGCATTGTGGGCTGGATGAGGGTGCGACTGTAATGGAATCTGCCATCGACAAAGAGTGTTGAGCCTCTAGTGGGAGCGTGAGAAGTGTGAGAAACCTGGAGAGTGAAAGCTGGAGGGTGCGGCGCTGGAGTGTGATGTGTATGTTAAGGTTAAGTTTTAGTGGGGCAAAGGATAGTGCAGTAGTGCAATAGTGCGGGCTAGGCATGGTTAGCCACAATAGATGAGGAAATTACTAGAGATAATGAGATTTTTATTTTTTAATTTGAAATAGTGAGAAGGGCACCTATATGCGTTTTCAATTTTTGAAATTAAATGTTTTTTGAATTAATATAACTTATTTTATTTTTTGAAATATTATTTTTTTGTTTTTAAATTTTTATTTTAATTTTTTAAAAAGAATTTACGTTTTAAAAAATCTTTTATAAAATAAATAAAACTTTTTAAATAAATATAAAAAGATTTATATAAATATCAATGATTTTATATTAAAATAATTTATATTATTTTTTTAATTTAAAAATATTTTTATATTTTATAATTTATATTTCCACCACCAAATCTCAGAAATAAGTTTAATATAAATATAAGCTATTAGATATTTTGTATATAATAAAATTTATTTAAAGTATAATTTATATAATGATATATATCGTATAAACAAATAGTAGGCAAGTATTCAATATTCAAATTTCATTTCGTATTTATAACAATTTATGGATTAATAATAAACTGTTAAATAGAACTCTAATCATTTGTCAGGTTAGTAAGGAATATCATAAAAACTAAAAATAGTAAGAATATATATGAGATATGTTATTTTGCCAATAAAAAATAAGTTTGTATATATGTTAAATAGACGAAGACTTTAAAATATTTTTTGACTTTTTAGTTTAATCTTAATCATCCATATAAAATATTTAATAGGTCATATATATCTTATTTATATTCTAATATATTTGTCAATACTATATATATATATATATATATATATATATATATATATATATATATATATATATATTCTTGTAGGTATTGATTACTTCTTATATCAATGTAGTTTAGTTATTGAAAATTCTTTATTTATGGACTTCAATTTTCTAGTTATCCCGAACAATTTATGGTTAGAGTCCAATCCGATAAATTTTTTTTATTAGATATTAGAAAAAAATTCCAATATTTTTGGCTGAGCACTTTAAAAAAAAATATTAGCTAAAAAAACTTTTTAAGTTAATCGTGTTACTTTTTTTTAGGGTTAGTCGAGGTCAGGTCACAAAATGAATATATTAGCTTATTTTTCAAAAAAAGAAAAGGAAAAAAATAAAGAAAAAGAGGCACCCGTTTAGCTCAAGAATCGACCAGCTTAATTTGCTATCTTTTTTAGTTAATCGAGTTAAGTCGTTTAGGCTCTCTACTTTTCTTATGAATTTGATTTTAGAGTCAAATAACCATCTATTTAAGTCAGGTAAATGAGCTAGTCCGACGAATTTAGCCTATTTTAATGATCCTAATTAATTCAAGAGCTAGCTCAATTTAATCTTTATTGAATGAATTCCTAAATGATTCTAATTAATAATAAAACTTGTACGATCATATGCAAATAAATCCTCATATATAACATTTTAATTATCTTTTTTATTATATATTTTTTTAGTGTATTTTGTGATTGAAAATTATCATTATGCTCTCATTTCTTAAAAATATTGAATTTTTAAATTTGTCTTTACATTATATTAAATTTAAACTTCAATTCAAATTAACAGCAAATTTTCCATTAAAAATAACAACAAATTTGTGATCTAATTGCGACAAAAATATTTTTTAAGAAAAAAGCTTTTTATTTGAGTTGTTTGTAAGATTTTTTAGAATCGACATCTTGCTAGAATATTGTAAGTTATTAATTATTAAAAATTAGCTAGCTAATTAGTCACGATTTTGGAACTTTAATTATTCTCTCATTTAAAATAGCTTTAGATTAGTGACAAAATTGTGACAAATTACATTAGCTTGTTTGGCAAATTTGCTTCAAACTATTCATAAATTTTTCATGGGTTTATATAGAGGTTAGCGATTAGTAGTAACATGTAAGAAAGGAATAAAGACTAATATTTTTCCTCACAAATTAGTAGCAACAAGAAATATGCGAGAAAAGTATATCAGTTATTAAGCGGTCACTAATTACTCACTAAATAAGCTTTTGATTAGTGACTCAATTGCGACCAGTTACTTCTAAAATGTTCACGATTAGATTTGTATTTGTTATAACCCTACGATGAATTTCCAACAACATTAGCGAGTAATTTGCTACAAAATAGGTAGGATATAGCTTTTACTTTGTGACAAGATTGCAGTTACCAAGTCGCTCGCTAAATTAAACTTGCGATAACTTAGCAACAAATGTATTTCGCCCGCTAATCAACGACTTGAAATCAATGAACGAAGTATGTCAGTTGTTAAACGGTCGCAAATTTCTCGCTACTTAGGTCCTACGCGCTCAATATCCGTATTTCCACTTTAGCGACTAATTAGCAAGGAACACTTCCGTAGTTGAATGATTTATCCGTTGCGACGAGTTAGCAATGACTATTTTCTGTCGCTATCCTAATTTTGAATTTTAAAATATTATGCAACAAATTAGCGAAAAACTAGTTGCTAACTAAAAATGAAAACTTTGGTGACAAATTAGTTAGAAAATTGTCCATCACAAAATGCATTTCAAGTCTTTGTGACGGATTAGCTAGTAACATTGTTCCTCACTAATTAGCCTTTTTTGCACAAAGTTTATTTAGCGACAAACTAGTGTGTGAATTGTTTCTCGCTAATTGTATATCAAACACTTGTGACGGAATAGTGACAATAATATCACTCGCTATTTTACTTTTATTTGATTGAACCCCTAAAAGACTGATTTGCTAGAACATTGTCACTCGCTAATTAATTTGTGACAAATTAGCAAAAAAATTTCTCTCTCTTTTTTTAGCTACAAAAGTCAATTTACAAAAAACAAAGTTACTCATAAATCTCTCGCTAATCAGTCACTTTTCTCAAGTTCGGATATTTTATAACCACTCATTAATTATGTCGTTAGTGTGTCACTAATTCCTCACAAGTTAGTGACGGATTAGTGACAAAAAATATTTTCACAAAAATTTATCACCAATTTATTAAATTCTTGTAGTGCTTCTGTTGTCACAAGAAACTAAATAAAAAAATTTTCTACTTACCAAGTTATGCATTTTAATTTAAAAAGAATGTCTTGATTTAATTTTTTTTTCCTCAAAGCCTATAAAACCTTCAACTTCTTTGACTATTATTTATAAAAAGAGTTTTGTACTCCTGAAAAGTAGGTCTTGAACAAAATAACCTAAAACTTAAGTTGGTCGAAATTCCATTATTGGACAAGAAAAAAAAAACCATTAAAACAACCTCCTTTTAAACATTACCTATAACTTTAATTAAATCGAGACTGGCATCATTTAGTTCTAACTATATATAAACTTGACATATACTTACCAATGGCAACATAAAAATATGCAAATATTTCTGAGAAGGGTTTCAAACTCCAAAGAAATTGCTACACCGTACCCTACTCAAGTCTCAATAAGCTGGTGGTGACAAGTACCAATAAAAAGGTTGAAATCTTGTTAGTCAATAAAAAAAGGGTCTATAGTACCTTTCCGGGTAGGGTCTCTCGTTTTGTGCATGTATTCAAGGTTCAACTACTGCCTTCTAGCTTGGATCTATAACTCTATATGTCACCAAAGCAAAATCTCTAACTAGTTATTCCCTTTTTGCGTATTTAAATTTTAGTAGTGATCCCTAACCACCTGTGCCCTAATTAAGGGCTAAGACCTACAATCCACATTAAGAAGAAATTCTTTAATATTTATATAGTTGCTTGCTTGATGATCAAGTGGTACTGATTTCGTATATTTCCTTAATAATATTGTTAATTATCATAAATATTTGATATCTACATCGTGTGAAATAATATTTTAAAAGAGAAATACTAAGAAATCATCCGAATTATTATTTTTGGTTATTATTTTGTCATTACTTTAATTCTTTTAATTTAATCTATAATGCACGGACATTGACACGGATACGGGACACGACACGACACGACACGGGACACGTCGACACGCGAATTCTAAAATCTTATAACACATAGGGACACGCATATAATAAAGTATTTTTTAGATAAATCGTAATAATATTTTGATATTTTATTGATATTAAAATATAAATTAATTTTTAATTATTTTTAATTTTTAATAAATAATAATATCTACTATATCTAAATTTATTTCAAGAATATATGTTAAGAATAAAACTGGATACGCTGACACGTGATGGTATTTAGGTGTATCCAAATATGTATAGAAAAGAATTTTTTACCTTTTATTAAGACACGGTTGGACACAGCAGACACACGTGTTGTACAAATATCAGTGAATGTCGTGTCCAAAATATATCCGACACATGAATCCGATAACTCAACAAAGTGTCTGTACTCCATAAAATTTAATAATTCAACAACATACTTTATTCTATATTTTTAAACATTAATAACTAACGAATGACTAAAAATAATAAATTTAGACCATCATCTAACATATTTTATTTTAAAAATATCTAAAATAATATATATAATCGATTTAGTGATATTTTATTAACTAGGGACTAATATAATGCTAACCTAGCATCTAGATTCTGGCTACTTAATTACAAAAAATTTTAAAAAATAATATTAAAAAAACTTATGTGCATGGCACTTGATATATCTATCCAAAGAGCCACCAAGAGACGTATAAAGCCTTACCTCTTAATCTTATTATTAAACTTTCCTTGAATTATTAATATTATCATTAACAAACATTAGTAAGGAGTAGTTGATGTTGGTAAGAAATGAATCAATTTTCAAACAGTTCTGGAGGAATTATCAGTCATCATTCCATAATATAATGCATGTGGACTGGATCGGACATATGTTTTAATTAAGTTTATAATTAATACTTATGCATGTACTTGTGTTTACTATTACTACTTCTTATGGCCTTGTTAAAAATAATATAAAATTCAACAAAAAAAATTGTATATCCAAAAATTTTAAATTATATATTCAAAATTTAAAAATTATATGATTAAAATTTACATTACTGATCTTTATGATTTATTGTAGCTCCATTTTTTTCTTGTATAAGTTTGTCTTACATTCGTTTTAACCACCATGGTTGACGCGAGAAACCTAGCTTTGACCCACAGTCAACTATGTTTAGTAGCACTCTTGAGATTTTCATTATTTTATAAGTAATATCTTATTGATCCTCTTCCCTAAATCAAAGAATATAGAGAAGCCGAAAACGATAACAAGGTTAAGACAGAAAGACAGGCCAACAACAACAACAACAACGTAACTAGTATTATTATTATTTCAAGGAGAAGAACATGGAAGATCATATCTCAAACATGCAGTGGGTCCCCCATGCTAGCCTCTTCGACCATATGACAACACAAAAGTGCTATATTGTTTCCCAAACAAAAAAGAGCATAGGCCTCAAAATTTGATGTCATGCACATTTTACACTATCCGGTATATAATTCACATGATCATCTAAAACTGGGGTAATAATAATAATCCATGAATCCATCCATGATGAAATTAAGGACTTGATGACATGTTCATTGATGGGTTGCGCTAGTAGTGAATTGGGTCAAACCCATTGATGAGCCTACGGAAGCAAACTTTGCTAGCTCTTGGGGTAGGAATGGTCCTCTACTCATGCCAAGAAAGTCTCTTGTAAAATTATTGTTATGCCCCGCAGCACTTGATGAACCAGGATGATGATTACTCAAAAACTGATCATCAAAACTTTGTGACGAATGCATTAATGCGCTAAAACACTGATCTGGCTGCCTAATACTCTGATCAATTCTTCTTCCCTGTTGGTTTTGGTTTGAATTACTAGCAGTAGTGGTTTGAATGGAAGATGAAGAGGTCATGAGCCCAAAACTTGCACTGAAAGTTGAAGGGTTGTTGGTGGACCCAATTTGCGCTGCCTTCTGAAGAAGCGCAGTGGCTGACATCGGAGAATAAGTTGAAGGTGAAGGTGCCTTTGATGATTGCTTGCTTTGATTCTCAGAATACATAGATGCCAAACCTGAATTATGATCTGAGCCCCCACCTTCTTCCGATACCTTTGATGAATTGGGAGCAAGCATTCCAAAATCATTAGGCAACATAGGCATAGGCATGTGCATAACTTGATGATGAGAGCTTGATGAGGATGGCATATCAAATTGATTAATCTGATGACGGTTGTTTCCATGTTGTTGGTTCAACCACAGTGACAAGTTTGGCCTCATAATTTGTTCTTGTTCTGCACCAACCATTCCCATTTCATTATTGAAATCAAATCGAAATCCAACTCCGCCCCCAACATTATTATTCAGAACTCCCTGCTGCGTTGTTGCCTCTTCGCTCTTGAAACTCAGATTCGTCGACGTAGAAACCGAGTTCAGCCTCGCACTCTCCTCAGCCAATGCATCGCAAAATGCTCTGTGAGTAATAAAGCTATCCTTCCTATATATTCATAGTTTCACATTTAATAAATAAAGACTTTGTTGAGCTTAGTATGTATTTGCGTATTTCATGTTACGAACCTGGAAAAGAGGGTGCCACAGTCACATTTATATTCTCTGGTGCCGCAGGTTTTGGAGTGAGCTTTCCAATCAGATTGGACAGCGTACTTCTTGGAACATTTTTCGCACTTCCACTTTTTCTCGCCATGCTTTCTGCTGAAGTGCTTCTTGATCCCTGTCAGGTCGCCCAGCGCCCTTGCCGGCTCGTGGTGGACGCAGCTCTTCTCCGGGCAGATGTACACCTTCTTCTTCACCTCCTTGTTCGTCCTCTGTCTCAGCTTCCATGGCAGGTTGTGTCCCCTCCTGTGCAGCTGAAGATTCTGATCCCTCTGGAATCCTTTGTTGCATATCTCGCAGATGAATCTGTTCGTCGCCATGAGCGTCTTCGGCGAAAGAGCAATGACTTCTGCATCTGGATCTGTGTGTTTATAATGCAACCAACTTGCTCATTTCATCTATAACAATATGCTATTTAAATGAATCTGATTAATTACCTGGTGTTCCTGGAAGGTTTCTCTTCTTCTTGTTGGTGGCTGGAGGGGGATTACTATTAGGTTTAGGTTTAGGGTTAGGGTTTGCGATGGAGTTTAAGTTTTGGTCTTGGGTGAACCCAGCAGCAGCGAGAGAAGTGGATAGCGAAAAGGGGTCACCGGGCAACATTAGATATAAATTGATAATAACTAGCTATATTTGAAGAAAGCAGCAGTAGCTAATGAGACTAGTCTGCAGAAGCAAACAGCAAACTTTCAAAAGAGGGTTTTTCAGATAGTACAAACCAAACCATTAAGAAGAAAACAAACGAGTTTTGTTTTTAGAGCACAGCCAAGGAGGAACAATCAACATAAATTCTTTTGGAGCAGCTTGATTTTTCAGCCAAAAGACAACAAGCGAAGAAGAAAAAAACTTGAACCGACTCACCAGAAATATTAATAAACTAAGTGGTTAGTCGTGTGTATATAGTATTAATGCACACAAGAGCTTCCAAAGCGTGTTGGCCTGGTTTTTTCTCTCTTTTGTTTGATTTTACTTACTTCACTAAGATTATAGAACGGGTATATAGATAACTAAACGTAGCTCTCTCTCTTTTGTGTTAACTGTTACGCGCGCCTAGTCTCTTTCTGAACATCATGTTTTACTGCCATCATATATCTTCCTTCAGCTGTGGATTTTAATGGGCCACCACACTCTCTTTCTTTTTACAGTTCACATGCAACTTGCATACGCAGACATGGACTAGCAGACACACGACTATATATATATATATAAATAATTTCTATTTTTCTCAGGACAATCACAAACCACAACACGCACATTTGTTGAAGAGTTTACCGATTTGTGTGTTCGAGGAGGACTGCCTTTTCTGTCTAGTAAACAAGTAATTTTAATGTGTAGAATGGGGAATAGTATTACTAGTATTTCCTTATTATTATTCTCCTGTTTTTTATTTCATTCAAGACAAGAGTATATGTTAAGGTTAGTAGTTAAAAAATTTATAGAAAATATATAAAATTTAAGTTTTGCTAATAATAATTTTAGCAGACACATATTAACAAAATTATTTAATTAAATTTAATAAATTAATTAATTAGTAGGGTCATATTAACACACTCCAACAATGTTGGCTTGAAAGACGAAATTACTACTACTATTAATAAAAAGGCTTTTAAAGATACTAAAAGCAATACCTTGGAGAAGTGATCAATTATTGGAGTATTAATAAAGTTTCTTTGGTAGTTTAAGGTGCATAATTTATATAAAATATCGAGAGCTGAAAAGTAGTGCTATTACTAACAAAAATTATTTTTAGTTTTAATAATAATAATAATATAATAGTTATTACATATTTTATTTAATTAATATTTTTGTGATAATTATATATTTATCATTATTATTATATATTATAATGACAATTATATACTTTTTATGATTATTAAAATTTTTTTATCGGTAATTACACTTTAACGATAAAACATATAACGATTAATATCTAATTTTCGGTAAATATATCAATGATTATTTTTATTATTACAAAAAGTAAAATAAATAGTTATTAAAAGTAATTTTTTTAATAGTGTATCGGTATCAACAGTTTTTTTTTTTCAAGTTTAACTGTCAACAACATAAGATCATTATAAAAGTTTTAAATATATATATTGTTTTGAAAAGTTTTAAATATATTTTTAAGTCTTAAATAACATTAACAAAAGGCACTCCTTAATAAAGAAAATTAAGGTTATGATAGTTTGAAAGAAGAAAGAAATCAGGATTAAAACGAGGGGGTGGAGGAAAGATATTGAGAAGAAAAGTTGAGGAGGGGTAACAGAAAAGTTACTTGCCTTTACAGTGGGAATGCATCATGATGATGAGTATCAGGCTATCAGGTATGAAATGATTAAACCATAATTACAGTGAGGGGGTCCTTTTTACTCGTTAGCATGGTGATGAAAACGAGAGTTTGTCTGTGTTTTGTGTTTTGTATGCATGTGTGAGTGGGGGACTGTGGGGCCAAAAAAACTCATAAGAATAAGACTATAGAGTATAGTGTTTCTCTTTTCCCAATGCATAGTGATAGGACCGTCCGTGATACCTCTGTCTCTGTCCCCCTCCTCCTGGGGGCCCCTGCTTACACCGCCCAACGTCCCAAAATGTGCGACCCCTCCCTGCTTGTCTTCAACTCCAACAAATATTCATGCTACATAAACATCTTTCACCCCTCTTTCACTAATACTAGACAAAAAATTCTATGGTTAATGTACAAAATAATGTGTAGGTTAGTATTTTATATATTTAAATTTTGACAATAAAATTATTTACATTTTCTTTTTTTTTTAGTTATGTAATTAGTTGTTATTCATATTTATATTTTAATATATTTTATTAATATTTTCAAACAAATGCTAAAAAAATTAATAATTTTTATCAATATTAGTCAATACCTTAATTTTATACTATTATAATTTAAGTTTAAGAATTTAAAATTTAGTTTTTAGTATTTAAAGTTAATTAAATATTAGCTAAAAATAATAAATTTTATTGATTATGTAGCATTATTTATCTTTTTATTCAATTCACATGAATAATACTTTAGCATTTTCTTTCTCATTATAGTTCTTTTTCTTTAATTTCTCATTTCTCTTTCTTTTAAAAAAAATTAGATAAATATATTTAACAATAACTTAACATCATTTTAATATTAAAAATACAAGTTTACGTTAACATTTTCTTTTAATTTTTGGTTCCTTATTCACACGCAACAAATTTTAACGGATATTTTGTTTACTCAAGTTTTTCCTTTTATTTTTACATTAATGAAATACACACTTTCAAACAAACATAAATAAATAAATAATTTGATATTAATTGAATCACTTATATATACAAAAGAGTGAAAACTAAAAGGCGGTATATAATTAAGTAGTATTGTTCTTAGGGTTATTTAAAATTGAGTTATTTTGGGCTTGTGAGGTCCAGGCTCTCTTCAGGCAGCATTCGACTTCTAGTGGTGCCGAGGTGCCATCGATCGAGTTCCTCATAAGGAGGTGGGGTGGTACCTGCAAAATACTTTGAAGCTTAAGTTAGTAAAGATTTTAGTAGGGGTGTTCATGTATTGGATCATATTCGCACGCAGATCTGCGGTAAATATCTGCATCCAATCCGAAAATTGCGGATATGATCTGATCTGCAGACTGATCGGATTGAATATGATCCGATTCGCACCCTTTAAGAATCCAATTGCAGATATCTGCGCTGCATCCGCATATCCGATCCACGGATTCGCAGATCCGCACAATAATAATTAAAAATAAATTAATATATATGTTAGTTACTTAGTTTCTCAGCTACCTGACCTAACCTTAATCTCATTTCGCACTTCACCCTTCTTTCAGGGCGTTGAAAGTCTAAAACCCCAAATCCCCAATCTTTCACCCATTCACCCTAATCTCTCAAACTCTCACCCATTCAGTCGTTCACCCCCAATCTCTCATCCCTAATCTCTCACGGTCTCACCTATTTAGGCATTCACCCAGACACACATAGCTGCAACTAATCCAACCATTCACCTATTCATCCCCTTCGTCGTGTTCTTGTTGGTCACGCTGCTTCCTACGTGTTTGTAGTGGTTCGTGGTTAATGGTTCTCGCTGGTGTTCTCGTCCCCTGGCTCCCTCGGCTTGACAAGTGACAACTTCCGTTCTCTGTTCTTAACCTCCTCCATTCTCAGTTCTTCGTTCTCAGTTTCTGGAGTCCTCTATTTCTAGAATCAACATCCTCTGCTTCATTACTTGTTAAATCATTGTTTAGGATATTAGGTAATTTTTTAATGAACATCATTTGCAGTTTGAAGTGCAAGTTGCATTAGTTTTGTGTTTTCATTGGAGTAGTGGTTTTTATTGATGAGTAGATAGAGAGAGGGGAGGTTAGAAGGTGGTTGTTGTTATTTGAAAGAAAATTTGATTTTTGGTTACATAAGAATGGGAATTGAAATGCATGTCATGAGATGCTTACGCTAAGCAAAGGGGGGTTGCATTGCAGTTGCAACTTGCAAGTGGATCTTTAACTTGCCCGTACTCTATTTCTCTATTCTGTATTTGGACTCGATTTTTTCAATACACAATAGTAACCTGCTGTAACTACCTTTACTGTTATTGTGTTTTCTAAAGAATTTTGCTTCTGTTATTGTTTATATGAATTATGTGAGATGTTGCTGTTCTGATTTATATTTATATGATTTATGTAATTATGTGAGATCCTCAAATTCAAAGTCAATTACATCCTCCTAAACCATCTTAGGTAATATAACTAAGTACTTGTATTAGTGTATAATAACTTAGACTGTTTTTTTTTCAATTTATTCTAACATGTTTTACTAATTTTTCAATTGGTATTTTTTTTAATAGGAATACATGGTTGCTGCTGATGGCTACTGATTTAAGGAGGGATCAACTTGTTTTATTATTGTTTTATTTTAATCATTTGTAGATTGTTTAAACTTTAGTGTGTTATAGTGTTGCTATTTTATTTTAAATGAGATTTTTAGTATTCTAGTACTTGTTGTCTTCACTTATTATTGCAAGTGTTTGTTGGAATGTTTGGTATTATATTTACTTCTTTGTTGGTTTTTATGTTTTAGTTAATAGTTATTATTCACATATTGTATTATGTTATTTTTGTCATTTAGGAAAAGTTTGATTAAAATTATTTTAGGTACAAATAGGTTTAAAAGTGTGAAAGAAACATTTTTATTGAATATTTTACATAAAAATATGATTAAAAAGAGAAAGTTCAATTATACGAATATATCCGATATCCTATCCGACCCAATCCGCAAATGTGCGGATCGGATCGGATCGGATCCGACACTAAAAAACGCAGATATCATATCCGATCCAATCCGATGGGATTGTGCAGATCGGATCATTATTTTTGGCCATATCCGATTTGATCCGCGTACAATCCTAGGTTTTAGGCAGGTTTTTAGTAGATTAGGTTTTTGAATATACCTGAAAGTATCAGTATATTTTATAGTAGGATAGATAATCACCTTTTTAGAGTAGTTTCACCTTTGAGGATGGATGACCGTTCCTGTTTTTAGGAAAGTTGTTGAGATCTCCATTCTAGATGAATGAGAGATATTTAGGAAAGTAATTACTTATTTGAATAAGTTGAGCTTTGCACAACTGTTAGTGCACCCGACCTCTATGAGGTCAGGTAGGTGGGGGGGACTGACCTCTTGTGCAGGCCTCCATTCTTTTTAGGTATGGCATTACATTTTTGGCTTAGGGTATGAATAGTATCCCTACTTGAGTCCAAGATTTTATGAGGTTGGGCTCGAGCATTTTGTGGATTTGACCCTTCACATCTGGTAAACAGCCTTTCTAGGGTAGGTCAGATACTCGACGTGCTTTTGAAACGTCATGTCTATTTGTAACGTCACACACATTCTTTCTACAGTTACCTTGTAACTGTGCACGCCATTAATGCGGGGTGCGAATGACACTTTTGCTCTTAGTGTCTTATAAATACTCCATTCTCTTCCCTTTCTTCTTTTTTCGCTTTTCTTCTGAAATGTTTATGCCCCTTTCTTCTTCTTCAATCCTTTCAACTTCCTCTCTTGTGTTCAAGATTTCTTTACCTAAATTCTTGTTTGGCTGTTTTCGTTCATACAATAGAGACTTTGGATCGTACATACCTTAATTGATGAAGTGCTATGTTTCATATTTTTTCTTTCCAATTTGGATTTATCTTCTTCCTGCTATGTTTCTTGCGTTCTTCTTTCTTGTTTTGCTTTTACCCTGCTGATTGCAATTTTTATTCTGGAAATATGCTTGCTTTCTTTTGTTGTTGCTACGATTCTGAATGTGAGATTTTATTCTGTATTGTCCCCAAATGGTGTCATTTTCTTATAGAAGATGGCATCATTTTCACATTTTGGAGATGTAGCGTAACTATTGTGTGTTGGAAGGGTTTTGTGATGTTCTTGGTTGACGTTGACCCGACTTCTTTTGAATTTGTAAATGCTTATGTATTTTATTCTTTACATTCGGGAGGTTTATGACGATCTTTGAAAACGACCCGACCTCTTGATATTTTGTCTTGATTCTTGTTGTTGTTCAATTTGTGGTGATGAATTTTTTTTATTGTATTATAGATATTAGTTTTATGTCTCGGTCTATAATTCACAACATGTCGTCTAAAAGTCCTGTCCGACCTGACTTGGATAGATATATCTGTTCTTACTCCTGTCCTTGGTAGTGATAATGAGTATGTTGAAACTTTTCGTAGACATCATAGGTTGTGTTTGAATCGAGAGGATGAGAGGAGTTATGAGATTGTGGTTGTCAATCCTGAGGAGAGGGTCTATTTCTCCTGACTTGATAGGTCGGAGCATCAATGATTGCTTTTTTACCAAGTTAGGGATTAGCCTTCCCTTTTCCGACTTCGAAAGTAAGGTCCTTAAGACCTGTAATGTTGCCCTTACCCAATTACATCCCAATTATTGGAATTTTTGAAAATATACCAACATCTTTGTTGAAAACTTGATGTCTGACCTTCTCTTAAGGTCTTCTTTTATTTTTTTGTAACACCCTACCATACAGAATCTTATGCTTAAGTCATAATTCAGAGATGGCAAGGTATTAAAACCTCTAAAATAAAATTTAGTATGTATAATAGTGTGAAAAATGATTATAACTAGGAGCTTTTAAAGAAAAAGGGATAAGACAAAATCGTAACTTGAAAGCGCAATGTTCCGATCGAAAACGTAACGAATGAAGGATAAGCTAACGCGAGATTATATATATATGAAGGAGTGCCAAAAACAAGAATATCAAAACTCAAAATCCGGTTGCAAAGATAACCGGTCCGAGCATAGAAATATATACATGTAAATAAAATAAGAAACCCTAAGGAAACCCAAAGGGACATAAATACAGAAAATCTATTCTCCAAAACCTCCTCTAAGAGGAGTCATCATAGTTTGTATTATTTAATGGAGATAAAAGTATCTAAGCAAAACATAAAACCAAAGTAAAGTCCCGAGAACCAAGGATCTTCGCTAATCCAGAAGTCTCCAGCATGCTTCAATGAGAAGCCTCACGTCCTGCATCTGAAAATCACAAAATCCGCATGAGTGAGAACCGGGGGTTCTCAGTATGGTAACAATGCCCACATATCTAACATGTAATGTCCTGGGAAAGCCAAAGGCAATCCTAGAACTTCCAACAGATAATTCAAAGCTTATAAACAGGCTAAACCATAAATGACAACTGACTAAAGATCTTCAGTCTAACTAATACTTCCCTTTCCAAATCCTTCAAACCTCCCAACCACTAGCAGGAGTATAATGTAGCAAACACAGTTATATCAAACAAGAGATATACAAATAGGAAACAGATACGGCATTTAGATAATTAGCAAGTAATATGCATACAATTAGGCAATCTCAAACAATTCACATAATATGCATATGATGTATGCCTGTCCTAATGGCTGATGATATCATCTGTCGGTTATATAGCCAACCCGACAAGTCCTGGTAGCTAACCATTAGACTGTCCCTCTGTCGTGCATCCCCAACTCGAGTTATACTCAGTTTAATTCATAATTCATATCCAACACCCTCACTGGTGTATATTCACGGGGGCGAACTCATCCGGAACATTCACAGTTTCCGGCCACACTTACGACATAGGGTCAGCAGAGTATCGAATCTCCACCTGAAACACATGGTGGCTAGCTGCTGCTTTCATCCAGGGAAACTTGTATCTCAGATAGTGGAAGTGCAGCATTCATATTTCATTCAATACGTATATATGCAATCATACTCAGCCATAAATCAATAATGGCTCCGCCATAATTCGGTAATAACTCAGCCATCCGGCTCATAGTTCAATCTAGAACCAGCCAATTTATCAACAAATACAGCCCTTCGGCTCATGGCACATAAAGCACTTCCACCGCCATCCTCCGTATCTCATATAATCATCTTTGATCATCATTGATCATAAATTTTCCCATTCTTCATCTACAAGTTACCACATCCCCTAGTTCCTTTCTCATTGCTAGGCATATCATAATGATTTAAGACATAAGGGGTGAGATCGGAGGCTTAGAAGTATGAAATTTGGCTTTTAAAACTCAAAAATCAACTTTGGGATGAAAACAGGGTCACGCTTGCCCGTCGCCCATGCGTACGCGTGAAAAAGCCAAAAAGTGCATCGACACGTATGCTTCGCCCACGTGCACGCATAGATGGAAAAACAGCCAAGTGACGCCTACGCGTCAGCCACGCGTACGCGTGGGTGCGTTTGTTCCCCACGCACCAAACTGGCACATTTCTCGCACAACTCTCGGGAAATAGGATGGGCATTTGATGCAGCTCACCGATGCGTACGCATCGGCCACGCGCACGCGTGGGTAGTGAAAACGACGCGTACGCGTCGGTCATGCCTACGCGTGGATGCGCGTTCTGCCAAAAAATTTTCTAAGTTAAAAGCTGTAGAATTTACAGATTCAACCCCTAATCTTCCGACAGACATAACTTCTTCATTTCAAATCATTTTCGCCCGTTCTTTGAACGGCATGAACATCTTGAATCCAATTTCATTTCTAAACAAGTTTGGCACAAAACAGGGATCCGGAGTCCAAGTTATGCCCCATCAAATTATGCCTAAAAACCATATTTTTATACAAAACCACAAAGTGGCATTTTCAAAACAAACCAATTTCAACCCTTTTCAGAATCAACCAAAAATACCAATTTCAATCCCTTTTTGAATTCAACCCGAAACATACCAAAAATCAACCTCAAGCCTTCTCAACTCATATATTGACATTTTCATCAAATTCACAACCACCATCTCACCATTTTAACCCATCTTAATCAAATGGCTAAATTATAAACACATTAACATGTCATACATTCTTCCTCATCCCAATTTCCAACAACACCATCTCCAATCAACCATCATTATACATAATCAATATCATACTCACCATCAACATGGTTTCACCCACAAATCAACCTCAATCATTCATCAAGCATATATCACAACATGTATTTTTCTCATACATCATACCACTAAGGCATCAATACTCATAATCACATATATGACCACATCATATATCTTAACCATTCAACAATATCAACAATTCAATGCCTATCTTAGGGCTTTTAGCCTAAGTTTTCACACCACATTACATTTTAGATACAGAAAACCGAGACCATACCTTAGCCGATTTCCCACGCTCAACCGGAGCACTTCCAAATCACTTTTTCACAAGCTCTCAAGGTCTCAACACCTCCAAGAGAAATTTTTGAACACCAAAGCCCTTTTTCCAAGTTTTCCAAAATCTCAATCAAGCTTCAATATTCACATACACACTTCCTAAGCCACAATCATGATACCCAAACACAATATCTCAATACCCAAACATCATAGAACAACAAAATTACACTAGGATTGAGAATCTTATCACACCCAAGGTTCAAAGAGACAAGATTAATCTTCTTCTTCAAGAGAGTTGGATCCTATAACATCAAAGAGCCAAAAATCTCAATATTTTCCTCCATGAAATTCAAAATTAAGGGATGAAGAACTAAAATGGATTCGTGGCTTACCTCAAGAATAAAGTATTGGGTTTTGTAGAGCTCTTTGCAGTGAACGTGTGGCGGCAAATGGTGCGACAATCGGAGCTCTAGATCAAAAGTTATGGTGGTTTAAAGATCAACCAAGGGTTAGAACTTGAGAGAGTGTTCTTCCCCCTTCTTTTTTCATTTTCAGCGTGAATGAGAGCCTAGAGAGGAGAGAGAGTGCTGAAATAAGGGTTTTAGGTTTAGTTTGGTTAGGCCAAGGGCCCAATATGGGTTCGATTGGCCCGGTTTAACCCGTTCGATTCAATCTTGGTCCGATTTCTATAAAATTGGTATCGAAATTCTTGTCTCAATCTCCTCTATCATATTAAGCCAAAAAATAACATTTTTGGCTTTCTAGAATAAATTTTCATTTATGGGTTAATCAGCCATTAATTAACTGGATTTTTAATAGATTGGGTTCTGAATATACCTGAGAGTATCAGTGTATTTTATAGTAGGATAGATAACCACCTTTTTAGAGTAGTTCTACCTTTGAGGGTGGATGACCGTTCACTTTTTTTAAAAAAGTTATTGAGATCTCCCTTCTATATGAGTGTGACATATTTGAGAAAGTAGTTACTTATTTGAATAAGTTGAGCTTTGTACAACTGTTAGTGCACCCGACCTCTATAAAATTAAATAGGGGCTCACCTCTTATGCAGACTTCTATATTTTTTGTGCCTGACTTTATATTTTTTGATCAGAATATGAATAAAATTATTGTATTAATATAATAAAATATTAGATAAAATATTAGAGAAAGAATATTAACTAACAGAAAGAAAGACTAGTAAAGTAATTAACATAATTTAATATAGAAGAAAGAGTGCGACTTTTATGTTTAAATCAAAATGCGTAGGATGATAATCTACGATGGTTATGGTTATCATACCTAAATTACCTATGAAATCGTTTTTTTTCTCCTATTATCCATGACAACTCCTTAGGAAATCCTCATTTTCATTTTGTTTAATTTTATTTAATTAATAATGACTCCCTATTCAAATTTTATAGACACACATTTTTACTTTTTAATTCAGTTTTTTCATTAATAAAAAGAAATATCATTATTCGATATAAAAAAATATTATTAATAACTTAATATTCAAAAGTAATTTTAATGACTAAATGTAACACCATATCATACAAAGTCTTATGCTTAAGTCATAATTTAGAGATGGCAAAGTATTACGACCTCTAAAATAAAAATTTAGTACAGATAGTATTGGAAAATATGATTATAACTAGGAGCCTTTTTAAGAAAAAGGGATAAACAAAAATAGTAACTCAAAAGCGCAACACTCCGATCGATAACGTAATGAACAAAGATAGACCAGCGCGAGATTATATATATACAAAAGAGTGTCAAAAATGGGAATATCAAAACTCAAAAGCCGGTTGCGAAGATAACCGGTCCGAGCATAGCAACATATATATATATATATATATATATATATATATATATATATACAAGTAAATAAAATAGGAAACTCCAAGGAAAACCCAAAGGGACACAAAACTGAGAACCTATTCTCCAAAATCTCCTATAAGAGGAGTTATCACAATTTGTATTATTTAATGGAGATAAAAGTATCTAAGCAAAACATATAAACTAAAACAGAGTCTCGAGAACAGAGGATCTTCGCTAATCCAGAAATCTCCAGCATGCCTCAGCGAGAAACCTCACGTCCAGCATCTGAAAACCACAAAATCCGCATGGGTGAGAACCAGAGGTCCCCAGCATGGTAACAGCTTCCACATATATAATACATAATAATAGAGGAAAGCCGAAGGCAATCCTAGAACTTCCTTCAGATAATTTAAAGCTTATAAACAAGCTAAACCATAAAGAGCATCTGACTAAAGATCCTTCAGTCTAATTAATACTTCCCTTTCCAATTCCTTCAGACCTCCCAACCACCAGCAGAAGTATAATATAGCAAACACAGTTGTATTAGACAAGAGATATACAAATAGGAACAAGTAAGGCATTTAGACAAATAGCAAGTAATATGCAGTCAAATAGGCAATCTAAATCAATTCACATAGTATGCATATGATGAATGCCTGTCCCTAATGGCTGATGATATCATCTGTCGGTTATAGAGCCAACCCGACAAGTCCTGGTAGCTAACCATTGGACTGTCCCTTTATCGCGCATCCCCAACTTGAGTTATACTTATCATAAACTTGATCATAATCATGATCCATATCCATCACCCTCATTGGTGAATATTTACGGGGGCGAGCTCATCCAAGGCTTTCACAGTACCCGGCCACCCTTACGACATAGGGTTAAAAGAGCTTCGAGTCTCAACTTGGAGCACGTGGTGGCTAGCCATTACTTCCTCCCAAGGAAACTCTCATCTCCAATAGTGGAAGTGCAACATTCACAATTCATTCAATAGCATATATGCATTTATACTTAGCCATAATCATGGCTCCGCCGTAACATGGCAATAATCTAGCCATCCGGCTCACGGTTAAATCCAAAACCAGCCAATTCATTAACAATTACAGCCCTTCGGCCCATGGCATAACAAGCACTTCCACCGCCATCCTCCGCCTCTCACATAATCATCTTTGATCCTCATTGATCATTCATTTTTCCCTCGCTTCACTCGCAAGTTACCACATTCACTAGCTCCTTTCCTCATTGCTAGGCATATCTTAATGATTTAAGACACAAGTGGTGAGATCAGAGGCTTAGAAGTATGAAATTTGGCTTTTAAAACTCAAAAATCAACTTTGGGATGAAAACAGATCCACGCGCACGCGTACTCCACGCGTGCGCGTGGATGGCCACAAAACTCATCAGCGCATATGAGCCCTTCACGCGGACGCGCGGATTGAAAAATAGCCAACAACGCGCACGCGTCAGCCACGCGTACGCATGGGTGCTCTTGCGCCCCAGGCACAAAACTGGCACAATCCTAGCATAACTTTCGGGAAAATAGTTGGGCCTTGGGTGTAGCGCATCGGCGCGCCCGTGCACACAACGCGCATGCGTGGATGGCACTTTTGAGAAGAACGGCACATACGCGCCAAGTGCGCCTACGCGCGGGGGGAAATTCTGCTAAAATTTTTCTAAGTTAAGAGCTGCAGAATTCACAGATTCAACCCCCAATCTTCTGACGGACATAACTTTCTCATTTTAAATCGTCTTTCGCCCGTTCTTTGAACGACATGGACATCCCGGATTCAATTTCATTTCTAAAATGCATTGGCACAAAATGAAGACCCGTAGCCCAAGTTATGTCCCGTCAAAGTATGCCCAAAAACCATGTTTTCATATAAAACCATAAAGTGCCATTTTCAAAACAAGTAAATTTTAACTCTTTTCAAAATCAATCAAAACATGCCAATTTCATCCCTTGTCACTGAAATCAATAAAAACATATCAAAGTCAACATCAAGCCTCCTCAACTCACACATTGACACTTTACCACAATTCTCAAAATCACCATCCCATCATTTTAACCCACTTCACCCAAGTGGCTCAAACTCAAATACATTGACATATCATATACTCTTCCTCATGCCAATTTTCAACAACACCATTTCCAATCAACCATCATTATATGTAATCAATATCATAATCACCAACAACATGGTTTCACTCACAATTCAACCTTAATCAATCATCAAGCATATATCACAACATGCATCTTTCTCATACATCATACCATCAAGGCATCAATAATCATCATCACATATATGACCACATCATATATATCAACCATTCAACAACACCAACAATTCAATGCCTATCTTAGGGCCTCTAGCCTAAGTATTTCCTACCACATTACATATTAGATACGGGAAACCGAGACCATACCTTAGCCGATTTCCCAAGCTCAACTACACCACTTCCAAACCACTTTTCCACAAGCCCTCTAGGTCTTAAAACCTCCAAGCACAGATTTTTATCACCAAAAATCTCTTTTCAAACTTTCCAAGGTCTCAATCAAGCCCCAATATTCACATACACACAACCTAAGCCACAATCATCATACCCATACACAACATACCCAAACATCATAGAACAATAAATTACACTAGGGTTGAGAATTTTACCACACCCAAGGTCCAAGGAGACAATGTTAATCTTCTCCTTCAAGAGAGTTGGGTCCTATAACATCAAAGAGCCCAAAATCTCAATATTTTTGTTCATGAAACTTGAAAACAAGGCTGGAAATTCGAAGAGCAAAACGTGGTTTTACCTCAAGATTGATTATATGGGTTTTATAGAGCTCTCTGCGGTGAACGCGTGGCTCTAAACGGTGCGGCAATCGGAGCTCTAGATCAAAAGTTATGGTGGTTTGAAGATCAACCAAGGGAGAGAACTTGAGAATGTGTTCTTCCCTTCCCCTCTACCATTTCAGCGTGTGTGTGTGTTTAATGAAGAGAGAGAGAGAGAGAGAGTGTTGAAAACTAGGGTTTTTGGTTAGTTTAGTTGGGCCAAGGGCCCATTTTGGGTCCGGTTGGCCCGTTCGGTCCAATCTTGGTCCGATTTCTATAAAATTGGTACCGAAATTCTCGTCTCAATCTCCTCTATCATATTAGGCCATAAAAATCACATTTTTGACTTTCTAGAATAAATTCTCATTTATAGGTTAATTAGCCGTTAATTAACCGGGTCTTACATTCTACCCACCTAATTGGAAATTTTGCCCACAAAATTCAAATTCAATTACCTGAGAATAAGTGCGAATAATCCGTTCGCATCTCCGACTCAAGTTTCCAAGTGTGTTCCTCAACTCCGCCTCGACTCCAAGCCACTTTGACTAATGAAACCTCTTTTCCACGCAACCGTTTGATACTAGTATCATCAATTCTAACTGGAGCCACTCGAAGCGTCAAATCTTCTCTTAACTGAACTGATTCAGGTGACACGTGAAACACGTCGTGCAGGTTCGAAAGATGTGGTGGTAGAGCCATCTGATACGCCACCGGTCCAATCCTCTCCAGGATCTGAAATGGACCAATGTATCTAGGATTCAACTTCTTTGCCTTAATCGCCCTACCTACTCCTGTAGTTGGAGTAACCTTAAGGAAAACATGATCTCCTTCCTCAAATTCCAAAGGTTTCCGCCTCTGATCGGCGTAACTCTTCTGGCGACTCTGCGCCGTAAGCATCCTATCTCGGATTTTCTTGACTTGTTCAGTGGTCTCAGCTATCATCTCTGGCCCCAACAAGCCTTTCTCTCCAGCTTCATACCAACATAGAGGAGATTGACATTTCCTCCCATACAAGGCCTCATACGGAGCCATTCCGATGCTCGTATGGTAACTATTATTGTATGCAAACTCCACTAACGGCATATACCGATCCCAACTCACCAGTTGGTCCAAAACACAAGCTCTCAACATATCCTCTAGTGTTTAGATTGTCCTCTCGGATTGACCATCTGTTTGAGGATGGTAAGCTATACTCAAGCTTAATCGGGTTCCAAAAGCTTTCTAAAATGCACCCCAAAACCTTGAAGTGAAACGAGGATCTCTATCAGAGATTATAGTAGCAGGTACACCATGAAGTCTCACAATCTCCTTTATGTATAACCGTGCTAGCTCCTCAAGGGTGTAAGTCATCCGAATGGGTAAAAAGTGAGCTGACTTCGCAGTTGGTCCACAATCACCCAGATAGCATCAAAACCAGTCCTAGTCCTTGGCAATCCCGACACAAAGTCCATTGCAATACTTTTCCACTTCCATTGCAGAACCTCTAAAGGTTGCAACATCCCAGAAGGTCTTTGATGTTCAATCTTTACCTTTTGACAAGTTAAGCACTTTAAAACATATTCTGCCACATCATTCTTCATACCCGGCCACCAAAATATCGCCTTTAAATCATGGTACATCTTAGTACTTCCCAGGTGAATGGAGAATCCGCTTTTGTGTGCCTCCTTTAAGATATCTTGCCTCAAAGTGCCAACATCTGGCACAATAATCATACCCTTGAACCTCCATAACCCATCTTTTTCTTCCGATACTCTCCACTGTTTCCCTTGCTCAATAGCCGGTAACACCTTCCATAACGCTTCATTATTTTGATGAGCCTTTAGGAGTTCAAACTTAAAATCACTTGAGATTTCTAATTGGCTCAAACACAAAGTTTCGGATACTTCTCGAGCACCAATTTTCAGATTTTCAAATCCCTTGAGCAACTTCTCCTCTTGAAGCATCATCCAAGCCGCATATAACGACTTCCGACTTAACGCATCCGCCACTACATTCACCTTTCCCAGATGGTAATTCAACTCAAAGTCGTAGTCCTTCAATAATTCCATCCACCTCCTCTGCCTCATATTAAGCTCTTTCTGATCAAAGAGGTACTTCAAGCTCTTATGATCAGAGAAAACTTGGAACTTAACCCCATAGAGGTAATGCCTTCACACCTTTAGCGCAAACACGACCGCAGAAAGCTCCAAATCATGCGTAGGATAATTAACTTCATGCGGTCTCAACTACCGTAAGGCATACGCCACCATATTATGATGCGCATCAGCACGCACCCTAGACCCTTTAATGAGACATCACAGTACACCTCAAATGATTCGTTTGGCTCAGGTAACACTAACACAGGTGCAGTGGTCAACTTTTTCTTCAATGCCTGAAAGCTCTCCTCGTACTCAGGAGTCCAAACAAATGGAGTGTCTTTGCGGGTTAACTTTGTCAATGGCAAAGCTAATTGCAAAAAGCCTTTGATGAACCTTCGGTAATAGCCAGCTAAGCCCAGAAAACTCCTTATCTCAGTTACTGTGGTTGGTTGCTTCCAACCCATCACAGCCTCCACCTTAGCTGGATCTACGGCTATTCCCTTCTTACTCACCACGTGACCCAAAAACTTCACCTTACTCTTCCAAAACTCACACTTAAACAGTTTTTCATAGAGTTTCTTCTCCTTTAGAATTTGCAACACGGTTCTCAAGTGTTCTGCATGCTCTTCTTCAATCTTGGAGTAAATCAGTATGTCGTCAATGAAGAAAACAACCAATTTATCCAGAAACAGATGGAACACTCTATTCATGTAATCCATAAACACTACAGGAGTGTTCGTTAACCCAAAAGACATTACAGTGTACTCGTAATGACCATAACGAGTTCTGAAAGCGGTCTTAGGGATATCCTCACCCCTCACCCTTATCTGGTGATAACCGGATCGTAAATCGATCTTGGAGAAAACCCCAGCTCCTTGTAACTGATCCATGAGATCATCAATTCTCGGCAAAGGGTACTTATTCTTTATTGTGACCTTGTTCAGCTGCCTGTAATCCACATAGAGCCGCATACTCCCATCCTTCTTCTTTACCAGTAACACTGGAGCACCCCACGGGGAACACTTGGTCGGATAAAGTTCTTACCTAACAAATCCTCTAACTGAGACTTTAGCTCGGCCATCTCTAACGGTGACATCTTATAAGGAGCACTTGAGATTGGTCCCGCCCCAGGCACCAATTCAATAGCATACTCGACCTCTCGGTTAGGTGGAAATTCATCAATGTCATCGGAAAACACCTCCGGAAACTCACACACTACCAGAATCTGATCCAACCTTTGATCATCACCCAAAACACCTGCGGTTAACAACAGGATACCCTGGCATTCGATTCTGGAACAGTTCACCATCATCGAATTCAAGTAATAATTATTCACCATGACCGGCCCTTCTGTATCTTCCGGAATAAAGTACACCGACTTTGTAGAACAATCAAGCAGGACATGGCTCTCAGATAACCAGTCCAATCCCAAGATAAGATCAAGACCAATCATCGGTAAGCAGATTAAATTATAGACAAAATCACGCTGCTTGAACCTAAACGAAACTTTCAGGCATCCTAGCCTAGTTACCATGGCTTCATGGGTAGCATTATACACCTTTAGGTCATAACCTAAGGTTACGATCTTCAATCCTAACTCATGGGCTTTCTCAAATGCAATGAATGAATGCGATGCTCTTGAATCAAATAAAGCATTTAAAGTTTGACCAGCCATTTCATAGTTACCTCGAATGAGTGTTTCGGATCCCTCGGTACCCATAGCTGAGGTGGTGAACACCCGACCAGTCTGTTGTGCTTTTCCAGCACCTTGCTTCTGCTTCTCCGGACAACTTGCGGCTTTATGCCCCGCCTTTTCACAATTGTAGCACAAACCCCATCCGGCCTTGCATGGTGCTCCCGGATGGTGACTCCCACAGCTAGTACAAGTTTGATCATTTTGAGGCTGCTTCCCAAATCTTTTCCCTTGGGAATTGTTGTTGTTGGGCCTCCTAAAGGAACCCCCCTCTTGAAAGGCAGACCTCTAGGTGCAAAGCTCTTCCCTCGATTCTGTGGGAATGATTCTTTGTGACTTCCTTTCTCAGCGGCTGCCCTCTTCACACATTCTTCAGCAACCCTACACTTGTTCACCAACTCGGAGAAAGTACTAATCTCCATTGGTCCCACTGAACTGAAAATATCGCTTCGGAATCCTCCTTCATACTTAACACACTTCCATTCCTCATATTCAACCGGAGTCCCTTGACACATACAAGAAAACCTGAATAGTTCCTCAAACTTGTCATACTCAGATACGGACATAGTACCCTGCTTCAGCTGTAATAATTCAAGCTCCTTGGCCGTCCTAGCAGAAGTCAAAAAGTACTTCTTATAGAACTCCTCTCGGAAGACATCCCAGGTGATATAATCATTGATGCACAGAAAACTTGTCTCTTAACAAATCTCCCTTCGACAAGTATACCGAATTATCGTCAAGTAATAACTCACAAAAGAGTGAGATCGAATCCCACAGAGATTAACGGATTAAGCAATCAATGGTTAATTGATTATCCTAGTTAGACGAATCATATCGGAGTGATAAGCAACAAGGAAATGTAAATGGCATAAAAGTAAAGAAAGCAATAAAGTGCAGAGAAGTAAAATAGCAAGAAAAGTAAATGTAAGAACTAAAAATAAAATGAACATTGGGATCAAGAGATATTGCAATCCTCCAAATCAAGTTTATTCTTATCTTCTTCCACAATCAATGCATTCATTGATCTCCTTGGCAATCTTAAATGATTGGATCCCAATTCCTTGGGATTCAATCTCTCAAATCTTGATCAATAGCCAATTTCTTGGTCAATTGCTCATGAGAAGAGATGAAGTATGGTCACTGATTATACCACATGCATTCCCAAATCAAGTGTTGGCAGGATTATAGTCACATATCCATCCAAACCCAATTTGGTCCAGCATGAAAAAGCATTTCTAGCATAATCTCTTCATTCCTCTTCCAAGGTTCAGAAGAGATCCAAGTATGAATAGCTTCTTTTCCAAGATAACTACCTAATTGGATGAAGATCGAAAGCTCTCTAGTAAAATCAAGAGAAAAGATAGAAGAAGAAGAATGAAAACTAATATTGATCCATTGTATCACAATAGAGCTCTCTAACCCAATGGAAAGAGTTAGTTGATCATTGCTCTACCAAAATAGAAAAGAAAGAAAGTGCAGAAAAGTAAAGATGAAGATTAAAACTAAAATGACAACTTCAAAATTCATAAATGAAAAGTACAAAGAAAAGAAAGAGAAGGAAAAGTGTATGAGGGGAGGGAGTCCAAAGACCCCTCTTCAATCCCCCAATTCCAGAATTAGTCCAGCCTTCTTCCAGAATGTCCCTCAATGTAAAAACTAAGGCCTTTATATAAGCTCTCCTAAATTGCAAAATGAAATTAAAAGCAAATTATAATTAAATGAAAATTCCTATTCTAGATGCCTCTTGTGGCCTTTGATTGGTTGACACTTGTGGGCTTGCTTCCTTGAGGTTGGGTGGTCCTTGAAAGAGAAGTGATCAAATTGAGGCCCATGGTGAAATGCTGCTCAGTTGGTGTTTTTGGGGCTTAAAAGATGCCTCTTGTTTGTACTTCAATTTCATGCCCACTATAGACTATTATATATCTTTGGAAAGCTCTGAATGTCAGCTTTCTAACGCAACTAGAATCACCTCATTTGGAGCTTTGTGGCTCAAGTTATGCGTGTTTGAAGAAGTCATGGTCAGGCTACCAGGTGGGACTTTTGCTACGTTAACTTCCACATTAACTTAATTAACGTAGAAGTTAACGTGGGTCTTTTTTGCCTCGCCAACGTTAGTGGCACTCACTTTTTCCACTAATGTTGGCATCCCCCTTTCCTTCCACGTTAACTACCACGTTAACTTAGTTAACGTGGCTGTTAACGTAGGTCTTTTTGCTTCGCCAACGTTAGTGGCACTCACTTTTTCCACTAACGTTGGCATATACCCCTTTCCTTCCACATTAACTACTACGTTAACTTAGTTAACGTGGGTCTTTTTGCTTCGCCAACGTTAGTGGTACTCACGTTTTCCACTAACGTTGGCATATACCCCTTTCGCAAGCGTTATTGGGACTCACCTTTCCCATTAATGTTGCTTGGTGCCTTTTGTCTCTACGTTAGAGTTCACGTTAATGTAGCTAACGTGACTGTTAACGTGGGTCTTCCTTGCTAACATTCCATGCTCTCCTTCTTCAAAGTTAATGCCACTAACTTTTCTCACTAACGTTGGGGCTTTTCTTCCTTCCACGTTAGTGCCCACGTTAGTGTAACTAACGTAGCCACTAACGTGGCTCTTCTCTTCTTCTTTTGGCCTGAAATCAATCAAACAAAGTGCATCAAAGTCTTGCTCTTAATCATGGGATCATGCATCATCCAATTTATCATTCAATTTATGCATAATTCTCATGAAATAATTCAAAATTCACAATGTTTGCTTGAATCATGGTATGATTGCATTTTCAATCAAATACTTGCTTATTTCCTAAGAAAATGCATGAAACCAACCTAAAGCATACAAAAAAATGGCTAGTAAAACTAGCCAAGATGCCCTGGCATCAATCATCACCCTGCTGCAGGAGACGTCGGATTCCTTGCCACTAATGTGACGCTTCCCCAGTGAGCAAATAGGTAGCGAACTCAACACGCTATCCTTCAGGCACCACCTGCGCTTGTAGTGCTCGTTCCATAGCCTGAAACCATGTATCGGCTTCAGTCGGACTAGTAGTTCCCTTGAACTTAGGTGGATTAACTTTCAAAAAGTTTGCCAATGTCATTGGGCCCTGAACTCCACGTCCGTCATTACCATGGTTGTTCATCTGTTGACCAAGAGCCTCAGTAGTGGCTTGCATAGCAGCAGCCATGTTCTCCAATGCAGTCATAAAGTTCACCGGGTCATTAGGGTTATTCTCCGACGCACGAGCATTCGTATGACCTCTCCCACGGCCTCTACCGCGTCCACAAGGCGCTATCTGGTCCCTATACACACCAAACAAATCGATATTAAGTTGATCAGTCTCATTATCGGAAGTCTAGTGCTTCAAAGTCCCAAATGCATGCTCATGAACGTTTATGCCAATTATATTAAGCAGATACACTAATAGCACATAACACACATATAGAGAATGCATAGAAGTATAGTCAGTTCATCCCTCAGGCTCTACAGGAATGAACTGCTCTGATACCATAATGTAACACCCTACCATACAAAGTCTTATGCTTAAGTTATAATTCAGAGATGGCAAGATATTACGACCTCTAAAATAAAAATTTAGTACGGATAGTATTGGGAAAAATGATTATAACTAGGAGCCTTTTTAAGAAAAAGGGGCAAACAAAAATTGTAACTCAAAAGCGCAACACTTCGATCAATAACGTAACGAACAAGGATAGACCAGCGCGAGATTATATATATACAAAAGAGTGTCAAAAACAGGGAATATCAAAACTCAAAATCCAATTGCGAAGATAACCGGTCCGAGCATAGCAACATATATATATATATGTATATATATATACATATATATGTATATATATATACATATATATATATGTATATATATATATAGGAAAACCCAAAGGGACACAAGACTGAAAACCTATTCTCCAAAATCTCCTATAAGAGGATTCATCACAGTTTGTATTATTTAATGGAGATAAAAGTATCTAAGCAAAACATATAAACCAAAACAGAGTCTCGAGAACAGAGGATCTTCACTAATCCAGAAATCTCAAGCATGCCTCAGCGAAAAACCTCACGTCCAGCATCTGAAAATCAGAAAATCTGCATGGGTGAGAACCAGAGGTCCCCAGCATGGTAACAGCTTCCACATATATAATACATAATAATAGAGGAAAGCCGAAGGCAATCCTAGAACTTCCTCCAGATAATTTAAAGCTTATAAACAAGCTAAACCATAAAGGGCATCTGACTAAAGATCCTTCAGTCTAACTAATACTTCCCTTTCCAATTCATTCAGACCTCCCAACCACCAGTAGGAGTATTGATGTGTGGAAAATGATCCAACACAAAACTCACCGGCAAGTGTACCGGGTCGCATCAAGTAATAAAACTCACGGGAGTGAGGTCGATCCCACAGGGATTGAAGGATTGAGCAATTTTAGTTCAGTGGTTGATTTAATCAAGAAAATCAAGTATTGGTTGAGTGATTTTGCATCCAACAGTAAGTAAATAGTAGAGAATGTAAAGGGAGAGGGAGGAATTGCAGAAATTAAAGAGAATTGAAAGTAAAGGTGCTGAATCTTAAAGAATAAGAAATTAAATGACTGAAACTTAAAGTGCAAGAAATGTAAATTGCAGTAACTTAAAGTGAAAGAAATATAAATTGCAGTAACTTAAAGTGCAAGAAATATAAATTGCTTGAATGGAAAAATGGAGTTGAGGACTGGGAATTCGGAATTTAAGCAAGGGAAATTAAATTGCAGCAATTATCAAAGCAAGAGATGATTTGAATTCTGCCAGATCTCAAACAGAAATGGAAATTAAATTACAGCAGTGATTCAGCAGAAGAACCAAAATGAAAATTGGATCTCAGGACTCCAGAGACTAGATAGCAAAGTCTAGATCTCAATTGCCTTCCCAGATCCAAGTTCACAAAGCAATTAAAGAGAAATTGAAGATTGAAGCAGTAAAGGAAATGTAATTGAACTCAATTATGCAGAAGGGAAATTAAAGAGATCTTGAATGGAGATTGAGACAAAAATTCCTCAATTCTTCACACTCAAGATTCGAACAAGAAAAGTAAAAATGCCCAAGCCAGAACAAGGAAGAAGAGAGATCAATTCTCCTTCCCAATTCTCTCAGATCTCAGTTCAAAGCTCTGAAAGAAAATGAAGTCTCAAAATGTAAAAGTTCAAAAATAAAAAAAGGGTCTTAATTACATCAAACTATCTCCTATTTATACACTTTCTATTCTTGGATTTTAGAATTTGGATGGGCTTTTGATTTGGTGAAGAAATGAATTAAATTGGATTTTTAATCCAATTTTCAGCCCATGAGAAATTAGCTTCCAGGAGGCTACCCTGCCCTTGTGGAGGGCAGAGCAGGAAATTGTGTGATGAAGCCTCATTGCGTGCCCGTGCGTGCGTACTGCTGGCCGAGTGCTCAAGCCCGTGCGTCCATTTTGTGCGCCTGCCATGCACCAAGAAATACTGCCCTGCCCTTGTGGAGGGCAGGGCAATGTTACCAATGGTTAAAGTCCCAAGTTCGAAACTTGGTGGAGGCACACGCTGCTCATTTTTCCTTAGTTTTCTTGGCACCAAAGTAACGCCTAGTTCCTTGCTTCCTCATAGTGCTGTGTTCGATTCTTGGAGATTGAAAACAAGCTAAGTTTTGCTTGTTTTCCTTGTATTTGAGCACTACTCCTTTCCTCCTTGTTCTTGGGTTTAAAACCCATAGGAAACACTAGGAAGCAATTTCCTTTGAATTATTTTTCATGAAAGCCCGATATTGCTCTTGAAGAGGGCAGGGCAGAGTTTTTGCTTCCTTTGGTTCTTGGCATAAAATTGTGCTCCGCCCTTATTGTGGGCAGTGCAGTGATGCTTTTCAAGGCTTGGTTCATTATGCTGCTCTCTTGGAGGGCAATGTGCTCTTATGGAGGGCAGTGTTTGCTTCTTCCTTCTATGTTGCACCACACTTCTCCTCTCTTGGCCACACTTCTTAAGCCACGTTTTTCTTCTTTTCTTCCTTTCTTCACCTACAAGAAACCAAAACAACCAATCAAAGTATCTCTAAACTCATAAGGTTTATATTTCATTAAAAATCAATAAATTTTAGCTCAAACCTCATGATTTAGCATCAATTTAATGGTGGTTGTTTGATTTAAAGAAGTTATGCATTTTCATTCCAAATTACTTACTTAGGATGCAAGAAAGTGCATAAAGGCTAATGAAACAAGTGAAATTAGCTTGAAAAATGGGTATATGATGACTTGTCATCACAACACCAAACTTAAATCTTGCTTGTCCCCAAGCAAGCATAAAAAATAAGAGAAAATGAAATGAACAAGAAGAGAAAACATATCCTTATTAGGCATATAGCAGAATTTGATTCATGGAGTTTTTATGCAGACAATGATAACTCAGTTATTGTTTGCTGTTACATAATATACACTTTTCCTCAAAGGCTTACTAAACTTGCTGTTATAAGGTTTACTCTTTACTTGCTCCCTTGCTAACTTTTCTTTTCTCATTTTGCTTAACAAGCTTATTATTTTTTGAAGGCTTGGTGTCAAATATTGTAGTAGCCTTTGGCTTTATTTTTACTCAACATCTCTCCACCACAGACACATGGCTCACTAATTCCTCCTAGGATCATTGATGCCCAGCATCTCTTTGGATAACTAAATGTTCTGTATCTAAGTTGCTCTTTATTGTGGACTTTCAATTGGCCATCCCAAATCAGTTGATCTAAGTGACCGGGTTTTGAAATACCCCTCAGAATTTACTTGTCCAAGCATATCCTAGTACAAGAACACCACAGGCATGTGTCCTAGGGTTCCAACCTTTATTCTTTGTTTTTCTTGCCACATTGGCTTTTTCTACTTCCTTTTCTTTCTGTTTTATTTTTGTTCTCAAGGGCTTTTTCTTTATTGATAGGAATCTTTATAACAGCAAGCTAGCCTACACTTCAATGAAAATGACACTATGCAGCAATTATTTCATGAGTTATGCATTTAATCAAACACATATACCACCATTAACTTCCATTCTAACTTATGCAACATTGGATATTTACTTTCTAATTCAAACAATTCTCTTTTATTCAAGCATATGGGAAACAAAACAAAATTTAAGCTGAGTGATGAATGACAAGCATTATGCAGATTATCATACTTAATCAAACAACTTCACTTGCAACTAGATGAACACTTTAGCAAGACATACAAGAAATCCTGAATTAAAACATTTCACAACAACAAGGATTAAGTTTAGATACAACCTTTGAAGTTGCAGCCCTTTGATTCTTCCTTCTGTTGTGTTCTCTTTGAGTTAAGATGCACAATATCTTCAATTGTTGACTCATGTCCTACATAATTCTCAAAGTTGCTTGTTTCTCAAGCCCTTAAGTGCATGGTTAGTATGCATAAATTGAGTGTGGCTCTTGGATTTATTTTGGTGTGAGAACACCAAACTTAATTACTTGCCACTGCCTCTGATGCAACAAGTTAACTATATGTGAAACCTTGTGTCCTTGCTAAAGATTATGGAATTAAAACTAGAAAATAGTTGAGTAGTTGAATAATCTGTCTGATTGCTTGGAGCTAGTATTGTGCAGGAAGTGAGAAGGTGCTTTTAAATGAGATTTTGGTGGAACACCAAACTTAGAATCCTTCATTCTTCCTTAAATTGTTTTGGTGTGTAACACCAAACTTAGCTTCTTACAATACATACTAATTATTCAACATTTTATTGAAAAAGCTATGAAAAGAAAACTACCTCAGGTTAGGTTGCCTCCCAACAAGCGCTTCTTTATTGTCATTAGCTTGACATCCTCCAATCTTTGATCATGGAGGCTGAAAATCATAGTGTCTCAGCTTTTCACCTCTTACTGTGAACTTCCTTCCGGTCTCCTCTTTGATGATCTCTAGGTGTTCAAGTGAAAGGGCCTGGTTCACAGTGTAGTATTCAGACACTTGTGGAGACACCTTCATTGGTTGGGTGTTTAACATCACTTTATCCCCTGGTGAAAAGCCTTCAGTAGGTATTTTCTTATTTCTCCATCCTCTTGGCCTCTTCTTCTTTTCTTTCTCAAGAGATACTCCTTGCCTTGGTGGTTCTTTATCTGGGATGTTGAATTTCTCATCTGGGGGTTTTGGATCTAGTTCCTCCTTGACTTCTTTGGTTTGTTGCACCATTTCTACTGCTTTCAAGCATGGATTTAGAAGTCTTGGAGTTAACTCATTGATTGCCTCCTTCAAACTTTGATCTCTGGCCTTATCCTTCATAAAATCTTCTTCTTGAATGGATTCAAGCAAGGTTTTAAAAACATGGAATGCTAGATGCTCATCATGCACTCTCAGCAACAATTCCCCTTTTTCCACATCTATCAATGCTCTGCCCGTAGCTAGGAAAGGCCTCCCCAGGATGATGGGAGTGTCAGGGTCCTCTTTTATATCTGAGATAACAAAGTCAGCCGGGATAAAGAATTTTTCCACTTTTACCAACACATTCTCCACAACTCCCAGTGCTTGCTTAGTGGATTTGTCAGCCATTTGGAGAATTATTCGTGTAGACTTCAGCTCAGAAATGTTAAGTTTCCTCATTAGAGACAAAGGCATCAAGTTTATGCTTGCACCGAGGTCACAGAATGACTTCTCAATTGTTATGTTTCCTATGGTGCAAGGTATGTAAAAACTCCCAGGATCATCTTTCTTCTCTGGCAACTCTCTTTGGAGGATAGCACTACATTCCTTTGTCATCTCAACAATCTGTCCTTCCTTCAGGGATCTTTTCTTTGTCAGCACTTCCTTCATGAATTTGGCATATAGTGGCATCTGTTCAAGTGCTTCCAAGAAAGGAATATTGATGCTAAGTGTCTTGAATATGTCCAGGAATTTTGAGTATTGCTTATCCTCATTTTCTTTTTTAAACCTCTGAGGGTATGGAAGTTTGGGGACACAAGGATTCACTCCTTCCCTCTTCTCTTGTAGTTGTGATTCAAGGGTGTTCTTGTATCCCTTTGAAATTTTTGCATTTTTGGTTTCTTGATCCTCTTTACTTTTCCCCTCTGTCTCTTCTTGTGGAACTTCTCTGTTGTGTTTGTCCTGATTGATGGCTTCCTTCTTCATAGTCTTCTCACTTCCCACTGTGATTGCTTTGCACTCCTCCCATTTTATGGCTTTTTTTTTGTCCCTTGGGTGTTCTTCAGTGACATTGGGGAGGGCATTTGCTCTCTTCTCATCCATTTCTGAAATTTGCTTAGCCATTTGCCCCATGTGTCTCTCAAGGTTTCTGATTGAGGTCTCTTGATTTTTGAATGCCAGGGTCTGATCTTTCCTTGCAGCTTCCTGATCTTGTCTTGCCATCTTTTGATTTTTCATGAGTCTCTCCATCATTTTCTCTAGACTTGAAATTCTTTGAGAGTCTGGATTTGGTTGTGGTTGTGTGAAATGAGATGGTTGTTGTTGGAAGTTGTTTGAATTAATTGTGGGGGTACTTTGTGGATGGGATGTGGATGTGGAAAAGTTATTCTGGTGGTTTTGTGAGTTATTATGGGGTTGGTGATATGTGTTTTGTGAATTTTTGAATTGGTTAGTATTATTGGATGAATGGTTATGGTTGCTTGTGTTTCTGAGGCTGCCAGAGTTGAAGTCCCTTTGTCCTTGATTCTGATGCTCACCCCACCTTGAATTAGAATGAATCTTCCAGGGTGTCTTGTGTGCATCACCATGAAAATTGTGTTGAAATGAACTTGAAGTGTTGTTCATGCATTGCACCTGCTCAGGGCTTTGTTGCTCAAAATTGAATGTCCCAAAACTTTCTTCAGATTGATTCCACCCATGTGAGGTTTGAGATTGACTTTGTGTATTCACTGCAGCAAGTTACAGTTCATCAATTCTCTTAGCCATTTGCTCAAGTTGTTGCTGGATTTGCTGGTGCATCACCTTGTTTTGAGATAGAATAGTGTCCACTCCTTCCAACTCTAGTGCACCCTTTCTCTGGGCTGGGTGGCGTTGTCTTTGATGAGCAAAGAAGTATTGGTTGTTTGCCACCATCTCTATGAGGTTTTGGGCTTCCTCTGCTGTCTTTATTAGCTGCAATGAGCCTCCTGCTGAATGATCTAATGCTTCTTGAGCTTTCTGGGTCAACCCTTCATAGAAGTTTTGGAGTCTATCCCACTCACTAAACATTTCTGGGGGACACTTCCTGATTAAGGCCTTGTATCTCTCCCAGGCATCATACAGTGACTCTCCATCCACTTGAATGAATGTTTGCACCTCTGTTTTCAGCTTGATTACCATTTGAGGTGGGTAGAACTTGGCTAGGAATTTGCTCACTAAGTCTTCCCAATTATTGATGCTTTCTTTGGGAAATGACTCTAGCCATTGAGTGGCCTTATCCTTCAGAGAGAATGGAAACAACAGTAGCTTGTAGATGTCTGAATGCACACCACTTGTTTTGACAGTTTCACAAATCCTAAGGAAGATGGATAAGTGTTGGTTTGGATCTTCAAGTGGACTTCCTCCATAGGAGCAATTGTTCTGCACCAGAGTGATAAGTTGAGGCTTCAACTCAAAATTATTTGCATGAACGTTGGGAGTGAGTATGCTACTCCCGCAGTTTCTTGCATTGGGGATAGTGTAAGAGGCCAACACCCTTCTTGCAGGCTGGGTATTGTTGCTAGCCTCCATGACTTGCAAGAATCACAAACAAACCAAATGAAACATGGACATTCTAATGCTAGAATGTGGTTAGAGGGTTAGGTGACACAATGTGTCAAACAGTTAATGTGCTTAGTTAAAAAGAAAAAAAATGCTTAATCTAGACCACCACCTTACTTAATCATTGTCAATCTAATTCAATCCCCGGCAACAGCGCCAAAAACTTGATGTGTGGAAAACTATCCAACACAAAACTCACCGGCAAGTGTACCGGGTCGCATCAAGTAATAAAACGCACGGGAGTGAGGTCGATCCCACAGGGATTGAAGGATTGAGCAATTTTAGTTCAGTGGTTGATTTAGTCAAGCAAATCAAGTATTGGTTGAGTGATTTTGCATCCAACAGTAAGTAAATAGCAGAGAATGTAAAGGGAGAGGGAGGAATTGCAAAAATTAAAGAGAATTGAAAGTAAAGGTGCTGAATCTAATAAGAAATTAAATGACTGAAACTTAAAGTGCAAGAAATGTAAATTGCAGTAACTTAAAGTGCAAGAAATATAAATTGCAGTAACTTAAAGTGCAAGAAATATAAATTGCTTGAATGGAAAAAGGGAGTTGAGGACTGGGAATTCAGAATTTAAGCAAGGGAAATTAAATTGCAGCAATTATCAAAGCAAGAGATGATTTGAATTCTGCCAGATCTCAAACAGAAATGGAAATTAAATTGCAGCAGTGATTCAGCAGAAGAACCAAAATGAAAATTGGATCTCAGGACTCCAGAGACTAGATAGCAAAGTCTAGATCTCAATTGCCTTCCCAGATCCAAGTTCACAAAGCAATTAAAGAGAAATTGAAGATTGAAGCAGTAAAGGAAATGTAATTGAACTCAATTATGCAGAAGGGAAATTAAAGAGATCTTGAATGGAGATTGAGATAGAAATTCCTCAATTCTTCACACTCAAGATTCGAACAAGAAAAGTAAAAATGCCCAAGCCAGAACAAGGAAGAAGAGAGATCAATTCTCCTTCCCAATTCTCTCAGATCTCAGTTCAAAGCTCTCAAAGAAAATGAAGTCTCAAAATGTAAAAGTTCAAAAATAAAAAAAGGGTCTTAATTACATCAAACTATCTCCTATTTATACACTTTCTATTCTTGGATTTTGGAATTTGGATGGGCTTTTGATTTGGTGAAGAAATGAATTAAATTGGATTTTTAATCCAATTTTCAGCCCATGAGAAATTAGCTTTCAAAAGGCTGCCCTGCCCTTGTGGAGGGCAGAGCAGGAAATTGTGTGATGAAGCCTCATTGCGTGCTCGTGCTGCATCAGGATGCTGCCCTGCCCTTGTGGAGGGCAGGGCAGTGTTGCCATGGTGCGCCAAGTGCTGCCCGTGCGTGCGTGCTGCTGGCCGAGTGCTCAAGCCCGTGCGTCCATTTTGTGCGCCTGCCATGCACCAAGAAATGCTACCCTGCCCTTGTGGAAGGCAGGGCAATGTTACCAATGGTTGAAGTCCCAAGTTCGAAACTTGGTGGAAGAACACGCTGCTCATTTTTTCCTTGGTTTTCTTGGCACCAAAGTAATTCCTAGTTCCTTGCTTCCTCATGGTGCTGTGTTCGATTCTTGGAGATTGAAAACAAGCTAAGTTTTGCTTGTTTTCCTTGTATTTGAGCGCTACTCCTTTCCTCCTTGTTCTTGGGTTCGAAACCCATAGGAAACACTAGGAAGCAATTTCCTTTGAATTATTTTTCATGAAAGCCTGATATTGCTCTTGAGGAGGGTAGGGCAGAGTTTTTGCTTCCTTTGGTTCTTGGCATAAAATTGTGCTCCGCCCTTATTGTGGGCAGGGCAGTGATGCTTTTCAAGGCTTGGTTCATTATGCTGCTCTCTTGGAGGGCCATGTGCTCTTGTGGAGGGCAGTGTTTGCTTCTTCTTTCTATGTTGCACCACACTTCTCCTCTCTTGGCCACACTTCTTAAGCCACATTTTTCTTCTTTTCTTCCTTTCTTCACCTACAAGAAACCAAAACAACAAATCAAAGTATCTCTAAACTCATAAGGTTTATATTTCATTAAAAATCAATAAATTTTAGCTCAAACCTCATGATTTAGCATCAATTTAATGGTGGTTGTTTGATTTAAAGAAGTTATACATTTTCATTCCAAATTACTTACTTAGAATGCAAGAAAGTGCATAAAGACTAATGAAACAAGTGAAATTAGCTTGAAAAATGGGTATATGATGACTTGTCATCAAGTATAATATAGCAAACACAGTTGTATCAGACAAGAGATATACAAATAGGAACAAGTAAGGCATTTAGACAAATAGCAAGTAATATGCAGTCAAATAGGGAATCTCAATCAATTCACACAGTATGCATATGATGAATGCCTGACCCTAATGGCTAATGATATCATCTGTCTGTTATAGAGTCAACCCGACAAGTCCTGGTAGCTAACCATTGGACTGTCCCTCTGTCGCGCATCCCCAACTCGAGTTATTCTCGTCATAAACTTAATCATAATCATGATCCATATCCATCACCCTCACTGGTGAATATTTACGGGGGCAAGCTCATCCGGAGCTTTCACAGTGCCCGGCCACCCTTACAACATAGGGTCAAAAGAGCTTCGAGTCTCAACCTGGAGCACGTGGTGGCTAGCTACTACTTCCTCCTACGGAAACTCTCATCTCCAACAGTGGAAGTGCAACATTCACAATTCATTCAACAGCATATATGCATTTATACTTAGCCATAATCATGGCTCCGCCGTAACACGGCAATAATCTAGCCATCCGGCTCACGGTTAAATCCATAACCAGCCAATTCATTAACAATTACGGCCCTTCGACCCATGGCATAACAAGCACTTCCACCGCCATCCTCTGCCTCTCACATAATCATCTTTGATCCTCACTGATCATTCATTTTTTCCTTGCTTCACTCGCAAGTTACCATATTCACTAGCTCCTTTCCTCATTGCTAGGCATATTATAATGATTGAAGACACAAGTGGTGAGATCGGAGGCTTAGAAGTATGAAATTTGGCTTTTAAAACTCAAAAATCAACTTTGGGATGAAAACAGATCCACAAGCACGCGTACTCCACGCGCACGCGTGGATGGCCACAAAACTCATCAGCGCATACGCGCCCTTCACGCGGACGCGCGGATTGAAAAATAGCCAACGACACGCATGCGTCAGGCACGCGTACGCGTGGGTGCTCTTGCGTCCCAGGCACAAAACTGGCACAATCCTAGCACAACTTTCGAGAAAATAGTTGGGCATTGGGTGCAACGCATCGGCGCGCCCGCACACACCACGCGCACGTGTGGATGGCGCTTTCGAGAAGAATGGCGCGTACGCGCCAAGTGCGCCTACGCGCGGGGAAAATTTTGCTAAAATTTTTCTAAGTTAAGAGCTGCATAATTCACAAATTCAACCCCCAATCTTCCGACGAACATAACTTTCTCATTTTAAATCGTCTTTCACCCGTTCTTCAAACGGCATGGACATCCCAAATCCAATTTCATTTATAAACAGAATTGGCACAAAACAAAAATCCGTAGCCCAAGTTATGTCCCGTCAAAGTATGTCCAAAAACCATGTTTTCATACAAAACCATAAAGTGCCATTTTCAAAACAAGTCAATTTCAACTCTTTTCAAAATCAATCAAAACATGCCAATTTCATCCCTTGTCTTTGAAATCAACAAAAACATATCAAAGTCAACATCAAGCCTCCTCAACTCATACGTTGGCACTTTACCACAATTCACAAAATCACCATCCCATCATTTTAACCCACTTCACCTAAGTGGCTCAAACTCAAACACATTGACATATCATATACTCTTCCTCATGCCAATTTTCAACAACACCATTTCTAATCAACCATCATTATACGTAATCAATATCATAATCACCAACAACATGATTTCACTCACAATTCAACCTTAATCAATCATCAAGCATATATCACAACATGCATATTTCTCATACATCATACCATCAAGGCCTCAATAATCATCATCACATATATGACCACATCATATATATCAACCATTCAACAACACCAACAATTCAATGCCTATCTTAGGGCCTCTAGCCTAAGTATTTCCTACCATATTACATATTAGATACGGGAAACCGAGACCATACCTTAGCCGATTTCCCAAGCTCAACTAGACCACTTCCAAACCACTTTTCCACAAGCCCTCTAGGTCTCAAAACCTCCAAGCACAGATTTTTATCACCAAAAATCTCTTTTCAAACTTTCCAAGGTCTCAATCAAGCCCCAATATTCACATACACACAACCTAAGCCACAATCATCATACCCATACACAACATCTCAATACTCAAACATCATAAAACAACAAATTACACTAGGATTGAGAATCTTACCACACCCAAGATCCAAAGAGACAAGATTAATCTTCTCCTTCAAGAGAGTTGGGTCCTATAACATCAAAGAGCCCAAAATCTCAACATTTTTGTTCATGAAACTCGAAAACAAGGCTGGAAATTCGAAGAGAAAAACGTGGCTTACCTCAAGATTGATTGTATAAGTTTTGTAGAGCTCTCCGCGGTGAACGCGTGGCCAAAAACGGTGCGACAATCGGAGCTCTAGATCAAAAGTTATGGTGATTTGAAGATCAACCAAGGGAGAGAACTTGAGAGTGTGTTCTTCCCTTCCCCTCCACCATTTCAGCGTGTGTGTGTGTCTAATGAGGAGAGAGAGTACTAAAAACTAGGGTTTTGGTTTAGTTTAGTTGGGCCTAGGGTCCACTTTGGGTCCGGTTGGCCTGGTTTGTCCCATTCGGTCCAATCTTGGTCCGATTTTTATAAAATTGGTACCGAAATTCTCGTCTCAATCTTCTCTATCATATTAAGCCATAAAAATCACATTCTTGGCTTTCTATAATAAATTCTCATTTATAGGTTAATTAGCCGTTAATTAACCGGGTCTTACACTAAACTAGTAAAATTAAATACTAACACCTACAAATAAAACAAAATTATGCTAAGTCTATTTTTCTTTTAAGAAAGAAATTTGGTTATTTTCATAGGTTTGGGTGTGTGTATACGGGGACGGATGTACAGGAGTGAGTGAAGGCTTGGTCCTCCTAAAATATTTTTTTAAAAAAAATGATTAATAATAAATTATTAAGTACATAAAATTATTATGTACAAAAAATATATTTAGTATTTAATTTTGCATAAATAAAAATTTAGTTTAAATATTAATAATTTTTAATATTTAAAAAATAAGTGAAATAACAGAACGATTTTATCCAAATAAATTTAGTAATTAACAAAAATTTTATATTAGAATGTAAGTTCAGTATTATAAACTTGTTGGTTTTAATCATATTGAATTAAATAACTTGTTTACAATTTTTGATAATTATATCAAAAATTAATGAAAATAGAAAAATTTTTAATGTATCATTTGATTGATTGTTTGATTTGTTTAGTATTAATTCTTTCTATTTTAATAGTTATAACTGAAAAAAATTTTTTAATTATAAATATTATGAAGAATAGACTTAAAAATAAAATAAAAGATAATTTTTTTGTTAATTATCGATCTTTTGATTTATATTGAGAAAAAAGTTGTTAAAAAATTTGACACAAATTCTATGATCAATAAATTTTATGATATAAACAATCGATATGAACCATTTTATTAATAAAAATATACATATATTTTTTATGTTTCAAAATATATTTTATATTAATATATTTCTACAATGCATCTTATATTATATAATTTATTTACATAAATTTTGTTCTTATTGTAATATTATATATATGATTGGCTCTCCGTAGTAATATCTTACAATGTATTACTATACATTTTTTAGGAAAAAAGATATACCAAAAGGTATATAATATATATCCATAAGCATATAATATAAAGTTGATTCATTTTCGGTGAATGATAATTCATTTTGAACAAAATAAGAAGTACAGTACTCCTTAAATAATAATTATTTAAAAAAGCATATATTTAAAATTAAAAGAGTGATAGAAATATTAAAATTACGTTTTGATCAAATATTTTTTTGTCTATCACATGAATTTTAAAAATATAAAATCTTATACCCAAATCCAATATTTGATAGACTAGGTAGTCTTGTAAACTTCATTTATTTATTTATATTCATATTTTTGGTCACATGCCCTAAATTATTTGCTAAAAATTCAAATAAACAAAAATCCACAAATATTAAAAAACTCAAGTTTTACACAATAAAAAATATAAAAATATTATTTATACACTAAAATTAGTCATTAAATTTAATCACTAATATATTTGTATATAAATATATGTATAATTTAATTTATTTTTAATATATATTTATATTTTAACATGTATTTTATACTAATAATTAATTTTAATTATACTAATTTTAGTATATACGAAATATAATTCTACCATCATTATTATTAGCGCATATAATCATTTGAGGAGGTATTTTGAGAGAGGAGAGTTTATGTGCACACAAGAAAAATAAATTTAAAACGTACGTACTAAAATCGGATTTGACTCATGGTTGAACCAATTTTTTGAGCATTTTCCTCACTATTAGTATAAGTGAGTACGAGTGTCCGCCTGTACACGAGCGTGTATATACGTCCACGTACGTACGCTGACGTCACGGTGATTCAAACAATGTCAGGCGGAATATGTATGGTCCTAATGTTCAGTCACTGTAGCACCACAACACGACGTTACGCCATGGCATAAAACTTAAAAGCTTATTTTGCTGCACTTTTGGCTCCTGCCCAGTCTCGTTGCTCCCATCAATGTCCTAATAGTTAGGGCTACATGTGTCATGTGACTCTGAACAGAGATACAAGGTACGTGTGTGCCCATCAATCCAAAAATAAGAAAATTATTAAAATAGTCTTTAAACTTTTATATATATGATACAAACAATTTTAAAAAATGTGATAAAAAAATCAACTATTCTTTTTAATATGATCGATAATACGAAGATTTTTAGGTTCAAAATCGACTAATATAACTTTTAAATTCATAATTATATCAGAATTTTTTACTTTTAATAATAGACTAATAAAAAATAAACAAAAACTAATATATTTCAACAATCATACATATCATTAAGGGTGGTAATGCTATCCAAATTTATAGATATTTATCTCGTTCCTACCTATTTGGAGCAGGTAAATTATTCATCTTTACAGAACAAATTTTTAATAGGACGTGTTTTTGGAAGAAATGAAAAAGAGTTGACTTAAGTTACTTAAACCTGTTTCGGTATATATAATATATATATTTTTAATATATAATATATATAAAATAATTAATAAAATAATTAATTATATTATATTATATTTAAATTTTTATTTTAATTTATGTTATATATATAATAATGGTTATATAAATTTTAAAATTTAATTTTAATTGTTAGATTTTAATAATTATAGAAATGGATAGAAATAGACAAGGTATCAACACAAATAGGTTAGAATTTAACTTTTTAATATGACATGAGTTATTAAATTCTTTCAATATGTATTATTAACTTTAAAGAAGATGTTATCTTTTTTAAACGTTATTATAAAAATAAAATAAATTAATTCTTACAATTTAGTAATTTTATGAAAAGTGTTTTTTTTATTTTTTTTTTGTGAATGACTGAAATTTTTAAATTTCTTTTAAAGGTATAGATTGAATTTTACTTATGCTCTTTTTAAATAATTAGTCAAATATTTTCATAAAAAATCAGATTAAATGAATAAATCATTTGTAAAATATCAAAGTAGATTGTTATGTTACTTAAAAAAAAATATTTTTTATTATTTTTGTTACGTTTTTAAATTAGTTGATTTTATTTGTCGATTCTATTTTTTAGGATTATTTTTTTAAGCGAAAAAATCTTTCTGTTACCAGTAGTTTACCTCTAAAAATAATATACAACATCAAAGAGAGGTTATTGTCACACTTAAAATTATTATCATCATATTCTTTTATTGAGTTATATAATTTTTAATATACTTTTTTTTACCTAAATAATTATGTAAAACTTAGTATTTAACATGTGTTTTTATAACTTTCACTATAACATATTTTTTATGAAGTCAATAAATACATCAATTAAATTCATATTTGATCTAGTTAATATAAGAACGTTAAATTAGAAAGTTATTATTATTATTATTATTTTAGTTTTTGAAAAATATATTTAATAATATTTCAATTATTAAGTAAATAATAAATTACAACAAAAAATACTCTAAAATATTATAATATCTAATACGTATATCTAATATTACATTGTTTAGTGTTTATTTATATATCAAAGTTATGCATTAGACAAACATATATTATTATTATTATTATTATTATTATTATTATTATTATTATTATTATTATTATTATTATTATTATTATTATTTTGGTACTGTTACTAATTTTTTAATATTAAATACATACAGTGAAAATGGAACATATGTAATTTAAGGGGTAATTCATATAAGCACCATTTAAATAAAGATCCAAACAATTTTTTTTTAAAGACATTTACGTGACAAAATCTAAACCATACATTCTAAAAGTCACACTTTTAACTACATAACACTTAAAACTATAACATTTTATGAGAAAAACGTCACCTAATAAAAAAAAGTAAATTAGAAGATTTAACAGAAAAAATAATTAAATTATCAAAATTAATAGATCAAAAACTAATTATTTTAACTAATGTTAATTGTAATGACACTAAATTCTTAAAATCAATACAAAATGATTTTTCTCAAAATCTTTATTTTACTATAAGTTTTATTAAAGGACTTCAAAAACCTGAAAAAAATTATATTTCACATGAAATTTCTAACAAATGCTACCACGGAAATGATTCCTCACATTTCTATCATACTTTTAACCCACAATTAAATTTTATAGTAGATATTCTTGAAGAAATATTAGTATCCATAAAATTTCAAAGAAATAAGGAAAAAGAGGAATTTAATATAAATGAAATTAAACAGATATTAAATAAATATTTTCAGAAAGAGAATCCCAAAGAAGAAAAAATTCAAAATATAGACAACATAACAAAATTAAAAGTAAAACCACCATTGAAATTATGAATATTGAAGAAAAATTAGAAGAAGTTACAATATTTTTTAAACAATTAAAAATGGCTCAAGAAAATAATATTATGGTGCAAGAATTTCAAATAGAAGAAGAATCAGTAAATTCTGAAAATATTGAAAATGAAGAACACATTCTAGATTATTCAAGTGATGAAGAACCAGCAATTCCAATACAAATAAAAAAATGAAGGTGGAACATCTAAAGATAATCAATCTCAATTTAAATGAGAAACGGGTTTTGAAAATTATGCTTTTAAAAAGGGATTTATAAATAAAAATTCAAAGTATACAAAAATATCATCAAAGTACGTTCCTAAAATTCAGAAAATGGAAGGAGAAAGAATGCTCGATTTAGACTGTAAAAAGAACGTTGTATGCAAGAAGCAACTCAAAAAAGATTTGAAAATATAATTAGAATTTGCTGTCAGGATAATGAAGAAATACCTCAAAAATATGGTATTAATAAAAATTTTCAAAAAAAAAAAGAAAATATCAATTTAGAAAAAGAAAATACTATCCAAATTGGAGAAAAAAGAGGTATTTTAGAAAAAGAAATAACAATAAAAACAAAAAACAAAAAAATGACTATTGCCCAAATAAAAAAGAAAATTATAAGTGTTAGTATTGCCAAGAAGGACACTATGCAAATGAATGTCCAAAAAAGAACGATAAAAAAGACCTTACCAAACAGTTAGAAATTGCTAAGTCTTGTTTCATAAAACCATTAGAAGAATCAGATGATAACTTAGACTATATTTTTGAATATGGCTCAGAAACAGACTCAGAAATTGAGCAATAATGCTACATTTATTACTATAAAAATAACAGAAAAGTTTATAAATGCTTTCATAGATACTGGAGCAACACAATGCTTTGCTAGTACAAATATAAAATTTGATTGAAAAAAAATTAAAGAAACCATTAAGAGTTAGAATAGCTGACAAATCAATACATAAAATTGACCAAAAAGCAGAAATAGTTGAAATATTTATTCAAAATTATAGGTTTATTGTTCCATCCATATATATATATGATAGGTTATGGGATAGATTTTATCATAGGAAATAACTTCTTAAAGTTATATCATCCATTCATTCAAGAATTAACATCTATAGTTTTAAAAACTCCACACGATTCTTCAATAAATAAAAAATCAAAACGTATAAAGATACCAACTACTACCATAGATAATATTGTAAAATTTAAAATATTTTCTATATTAGAAACATGTTATTTAAATTTATATTTTCAGATAAATATCCCAAAAAATAATCTTGAAATAAAAATAGAAGAACTTTTGGATGAAACTTGCGTTGAAAATCCTTTAGATATTAAAAATACAAATAAAGAATTAGTAAGCATTAAATTAAAAGATCCTACAAAAGAAATAAATGTTCCAAATAAAATTCCTTATTCCGCAAGAGATAGAGAAGAGTTCTCATTAGAATGTAAAGATCTTTTGGAAAAAGGAATTATAAGATTAAGCAAGAGTCCTTGTGTGGCTCCAGCCTTTTATGTCGAAAACAATAATGAAATTAAAAGGGGAAAACGAAGAATGGTAATTAATTATAAGAAAATGAATGAAGCAACTGTTGGTGATACTCATAAACTTCCAAGAAAATATTCTATTTTAGAAAAAATCAAAGTAGCAACTTGGTTTTCATCTCTTGATGCAAAATCAGGATATTGGCAACTTCATTTAGATGAAGAAACAAAGAAATTAACTGCTTTTACTTGCCCAACAAAAGAATCACCAAGTGTGTTACTCTATGAATTGAATGTTTTACCATTCGGATTAAAACAAGCCCCAAGTATCTATCAAAGATTTATGGAAGAAAATCGAAAAGAGTTAAATGAATTTATTTTAGTTTACATTGATGATATATTAATTTTTACAAAACAGGATAAAGAAGATCATCTTCAAAAATTATTAATAGTTTTAGAAAGATGTAAAGAAAAAGGATTAGTTCTTAGCAAAAAGAAAGCAAAAATTGCAAGACAAGAAATAGAGTTTCTTGGGTTAATTTTATCCACTCAAGGAAAACTAAAACTTCAACCAAATATTTTAGAAAAGGTAAGTTTATTTCCTAATAAAATAGAAGATAGAAAACAATTATAAAGATTTTTAGGGTGTATAAATTATATTTCTGATCAAGGATTTTTAAAGAATATAACAGAATACACTAAAAACTTATTTCCAAAAATAAGTACTAAAAAGAATGAAAATGGGAAGAAAAAGATAGTATGCCAAATTCAAAGAATCAAAGTATTATATGAAAAGTTTCCGGAACTTTATATTCCAGTAGAAAATGACTACTTAATAGTAGAAACAGATGCTTCAGACATAACCTGGTCAGAATGTCTAAAAGCTAAAAAAGCTATAAAAAGTTTGGAACAAGAAAAAGAATCACTAGATTCTAAATATCCCCCAAAGGAATTACTTTGCAGGTATATTTCAGGGACTTTTACTCCAACAAAACAGAGATACACTACTCATGAAAAGGAAACTCTAGCAGCAATTAAATCTCTTAAAAAAGGAAAATTGATTTACTACCCAAAGAATTTACATTAAGGACAGATTCAAGTTACCTAACAGGTTTCATTCGATAAAATTTAAAAATTGATTATCATCATGGGCGATTGGTAAGATGGCAATTATTTTTGTTACAATATCCAATAAAAATTGAATATATTAAGGGTGACAAAAATATTATTGCAGATACATTAACAAGAGAATGGAGTTCGTGTACAACGCATTAAATTAAGAAATTCAAAAATATCAGTAAGAATTCGAAGAATGCAAGCATTGTCAGCAAATAAGAACACAGATCCAATCCCTCAAGAAGGCCATTGAAACAATGAAATCAACACAACAAGCAAAACCATCAGAGTTCAGCCAGCTAAGCATGGTGGACAAACCAGGTGAAGAAAAAATTTCAGAAAATAAAACCATTGCTGAAATTATTAAAAAATCCATACAAGACAAAAAATATTATGTGATTTATAATGGCCCCATGAAAAGAGTATATGATGCTTGAGAAAAAGCAGCATCATTCACACATCAATCAAAGATAGTTCATAGAGGAGGATTTTCAACACTAGAAGAGGCAAAGGAATCCTTCAGGGAATATGAAGCTCTTCATTCAGAACAAATCCTAAAAAGAGCCAAGCCCAGAGAACAGGAATAATGAGAAACATTCCTACAAGGGCTAAAATCAAGGAAAAGAAAAGGGTCTGTAGATCAAATCTCAGAGAAACCCTTAATATAGTCCTGAATTGGACTGAAGAAAAAAGGGCAAGTTTGGGATACTATCCTATTGCCACAAAGAACAGCTAACAAAACTGGTTATTTTTCTAGAGGCTTCCCCATCTGATACTTATCAATTTTTCTAGTATGGATTAATTGATACAATTTTAATTTTTAATGATCTAAAAATTATTAGTGAGTTTCCTGCAGATTCGTTGATGCAGTAAAGAGATTTAAAAATATGATTGACAATGTAAATCTAAAGGATATATCCCTAAAATTTACAAATAGTCAACCTATTTTTAATGAAGAAGAAGAATGCTTAGTTCCAGCACACCAAGTAATATTCATGTCCGTCTTCCCAGAAAACTTTCAACCAATTGATCAAATTCAAGATTTAACAATCTACAGTCATGAAGGAAGACTAGCCAGCACATTAGAAAGGGTTTTTGAAAGAACTCAAAAAATAACAAGGGAATCTCACACAAGAATTAATTATAAAAGCAGAAATACTCTGCTTGTGTCCAGTAAAAGAAATGAAATTGAAGAAAGAGAGATGAGACTCTTGGTGAAATTTGAATCTGCATTCTATAATCTATCCGGACTCTTAGAAAATCTCCCTGAAGGGATAAAAAGGAATCTCTGCTATTTGATAAAAGACAGAGAAGACCACAAGTGCCAGCTATGTGTCTCAAAAATATCTGAAGGAAGCAATAATGAAATGGAATCCACCCACATGATAAAAGAAGAGGACAGTGCATCTGAAGCATCCCTCAACATTATTGCATAATGACGTAAGCGCTTAGGTCATAGAGTACCAACAATGTAGCTGGTGCAAGATAATAAACAATGACGTAAGCAATGACATCATAAGAAGGGTAAGGATGGGAATTGTCCATCAGACCCAACCATTATAAATAGATTGCTTAGGCAATTGTAGAAGTATTAGAAAACAGAAAGCAGAAGGCTAAGAGTACTCATATGCTAGGAGAGTAAGGAGGAAGCTGTCGAGGCAATTCTGTAGTCTGACAAAAGAATTCCCTTAGGAAAAAATAGTTTTAAACTCCCCTCTGGAGTTAATATCTACAATCTCCCCTCTGGAGATAAAAACACCTTATGTAAAATATACTAAATAAAGGAAGTTTTTTTCCAGAAAGGTATGTCTTTGTCCTAATCTCTTAGTTATGAATTATTTAGAAAGCTTAGAATTAACGGAAGAATCTGATTATTATAGATTAACTGCTTTATTAGATAACGAAAAATAGGCTGTTCTAAAAACAGAACTAAATCTCAAATCAAATAAAAATTTTAATAAACAAAGTCTTTTAAAAGAAGCTTTTAATAGAAAAAATATAATATAATATGGAAAAATTCAACTTGAAGCCCCTGTAAATATAAAATCTGCTAATAGAGAACTTGAAATAGCTTTGATAAATGATGAAGAATTAAGTAAACAGATTGAGAAAATTAAGGATCAACAGAAAAGATCTAAAATTGGATGGATTCATATTAGTACCATACAAGTTTTAATCAAATCTACATATATGAAAGGAATTAATTCACCAATAAGTTTAACAATCTGTGACAAAAGAATTACTGATGACCCAATAGATCAAATAATTGGAATTGTTCATGAAAAATTGGCAAATGTAAATGTTAAATTTAATGCTCATCTTGGATATGTCATACCTTTATCAACTGAAAATCTTGGTAGATCTATAAGTTTAGCTTATAAATTTCATAGAAAAAGTTTAATGGAACAAGATGATGAACCATTTTCAATTACATATGCAATAAATTATGCGTTAACAAATAGCCATCATAGTATAATATTTAAAAATAGAGAAAGAATTTATGTTGATGAATTATTTCAGAAAATTGTAAAAACAGAAATACCAAAATATAAAGCTATTGAAAACCCAGTTCTATTATTAAAAGAACCATAAAAAAGATCGGTTTCATCAAATTTTCAAATAAGAGAATCTAAAATCAATAGTCCTTTAAGTTTATCTAAATTAAAAATTTAAGAAGAAAACTCTGAAATAAAAGAATTAACAAAAAAGGTCGAAAAATTAAATGAAACCCTAAATACTAAATTATGACAATAAATAAGGAAGAAATATATGTAACTTATCAAGATAAGAAACAAGAGCTCTTTGAAAGGGAAAATTGTTTGAATTATTTGCAGTTTTCTGAAATAAATCAAAGAGCATTTAAAGCTCTAAAAATAATCTATAACAAATTAAAAAGAGAAGTTGAAGAGCTAGAAAAATTAATAGAATCTCTGGAAAATAGTGATGAATCAATGACAGAGTTTGCAGAAATTATAAAATAAATAATGATAAACAAAACTATTTTAGGAATTATAATTATCTAATGAGGCATAAAAAGATTGAAAAACCAGAAAATAAAATAAAAAAGAAAAGAGCAAAAAAATTAAAAAATAAAATGGAGGAGTATAAAAGAGAATTAAACAATCTTCAGATTAAAATTGATGATCTTATAATAAAAAGGATAGAAATGAGAATAAATATAAACAAGTTAGAATTAAATCTAGAAAATTTATAAATGTCTGGAAAACCATATTACAAACTGTTAGAAATAAGAAAAAGTGTAGAAATAAAAGAAGTTTTTAAGAATTTAAGAAATTATAAACTTATTGAAAGCAAAATATGAAGAGTTAGTAGAAATCGAAAGAAGAATTAAAAGAAAAATCAAAATTGAAAAAATTGGTATCAGAGCCAATTTAACGATTAAGGATAACACTTTCTCTTTAAGCAACACTTTTAATAATACGCTTTTAAATCAATAACAACCACAAAATGAAAAACGTCTTTACAAAAAGATGAAATTGGCAACTTTACCGTAGCATCCCCATTCATATATTATATGTCTATATAACAGATTTTTTAGTCTTTTAATGATAAAACACTGAATATATTTATTGAATATTATTACTTTTCCTGGGTGCTCTTATTTCTTTTTCATTAAAATTAAAAATTATAATTATATTCAATATTTTTTAACACCTCATAATATTCACTAGATTAAATACACAATATTTAAATAATAACGATTTTATTTTATATTTTTTAATATTTATTAGATTAAATATATCTTGATATAACATTTAATGACTTCATATAAATTAAAAATGACTAATAAGAAAAAAAAAAGAAATAGGAGGATGAGAGTTGTGCATTTGATTAAAAAAAAGTATTTTGTATAAAGAAAATATATTTAAATGAGAATGGTGTGGTAATAGCCATATTGAGGGCGGCAATATATTTTTGAATTAATTACTTTTATAATTTTTATAGTTTAAAAATTTATAATTAGGTTTTATCTTAGGTAAAAAAATTTAATTAAGTCTGTTTAAATTATTTTTTATTAAAATATATTTTTTGAATATTTTATTTTGTATTTGATGAAAAGATGAATTATAAATTATTTTTAAAATAAATATTTAGAATTATTGTGATTTTTTCTAAAAAATAACACTTAATAAAAATCTAATCACAAATTTATATCAATATAAAGATTTTATTACAAACTTTTAAACGGTAAGAACCTCATTAAAAAATTAATGAACTATAAAACTAACAAATTAATTAATTTTAATTATTTTTTCCTATAACATAGTTAACAAATTTTTAATTAATATGCAATTAACATAATAAAAAATCTAATTTAACTAATCGAATATGTATTATTTATTTTTGTGAAAGAGAGAGATCAGAGAATGAAAATAAGATGTTTCAAAATGAAACCAGCTAAACATAAACTAGAGGATAGATCTGAGGATTACTCCAGTGATAGTGACACCTTACCTCAAAGTCACACTTCCATAATTATATTGTTGATAATTGAATCACCGCCGAGCCAAGACAATGGCATAATAATTAATCATTGACCCAGGCGTGGTTTTAATTTAATTTCAGGATTTATAATTTTCCATATAGCTAGCGTAGCTATATCACCATATATGGGTGATTCACGTTACGGATTCATGGTTACTTGGCTTTGAAAAATTATTTGGTATTTTTATCCTCGTATTAACTTCAACTAGCATGAAAACTCGTACGGTTGCATGGAATTACAGTTTTATGAACGTATTAAAAAATAAATTATTTAATATTAAAATATTTTGGACAAAAAATCATATTTGATTTTAATATTATAATTTAAAAAAATATATAATAATTTAATTGTTATTATGAAAAAAGAAAAAATAAAATCAAATACTTCATATTTATTTAGAGCAACTATTCACATCATATAATAAAAGATTACATAGATTAAGTCAAAAATATATTTGTTGTACATATTTTAATTTTTAGAGTATGAAAAGTTTAAACTTCAAAATATAATACATATCTCAAAATAATATTAAAAAATTTTAAACTAGCTAATATATACTACTTTTTTGTTACAGAAACTCAAATCAGCTTATCTTCTTTCGAAACCATCTCAAACACACATGAATCTCTGATTTTAAGTTTATGCATTTTCATAAAATCTTTTCATTTAGGACCAATTTTGTATTCTCATTCTTTGCTTTTATTTTTCAAAATATTCATTTCAAAGCTTGTAATAATCTTTGATTCTCAACACCAAACTTCCAATTTTCTGATTCTCCTGACTCAAGTAGTAACTTAGCAAATTGATACGGAATATACTGCGTAAAAAAATTAATTCCAAAAAAAAAATTAAAGTAACTAATAAATATAAAATCATCATTATGCAAACTTACAACTCGATCAGCCTTTAACATCATGCTTAGTCAAATGTCTTGCAATGATGTAGAACAATATATCTGTTTGTTTCAATGATAATTTATAAAAAAATGTCATCAAATTAAAAATGATAAGAATCGAATATGTAAAATGATGTTATACAAAATATTCTGAAATAGAAAGTAATTCTTCTACCTAATACATTTTGATTGTAACAAACTGAACTGCCAATTAGTTTATACAGAGAATGATAAAATCAAAAATTCATGTAACACTAGTATAATATTAAATAAAAAAAATGAACATATCCTTTTTCTTGTCTTTAATCTATTCTGGACAATACTTATTTTTGAATTGTTCTTGACAATTCTTTGCACTTCAGGACTACTAGTGCAATTAATAAAAAATTCAAAAATAATTAAAAAAAATAGACAACCGAAGAAGCAAATAGCAATATGATATTATACAATGAATTATAGACATATTTAAAAATAAATATGTTAATAAATATAATAATTGAAGTATAACATTAGAAAATTAACAATAATTTTAAAAAATGGTAAATTCTAACATTTTCATATTCTTGTGCATCTCATTATCCTCTATACCAGAAGCAACATCATCCAATGCATCAAAGTAGTTTAACCCTAACTTATTCTAGATAATTTTTAATAAAGATATCCCAATAATATCTTTAACATAGTGAGATTCATAAAAATCCATATAGATTGGATTATTTCACTTATCCAGAGGAGCCATAAAAAATATTCCACTTGTGACATACATTAAACAAATCCTCACCATGCTTTTAAAGTTATAGAAATCAAGTAACTTCTCTACTTCATGTGAAGGTATCCATATTTTTTTTCTCGAGCTTTTATTTTAAGCTTGATACAATTGTCACAGAGATAAATTAGGACAATTTCATCTTTCAACTCAGCACCATATCTAGCAATTATTCTATCTGAAACCAACACATCATCCTAAAAAAAAACACTTATCACATACATTTAATTTACTATGATAGATTTTATTAATTCGGTTACATGTAATTTATCTATTTTTTACATGGCTACTAAAAAAAGAGCACAAATTATATATTAATTTAAATGTGTATCCGTCTTTTGTGTGCACCGAATATAATTTTTGATTCTTTATCAGGTGGCCAATGTTGTTTTGTGCCAAAGAAACGCCTAAATCAACTCCATTCAGTAAGTTTACAACACAGAACAAAAAATCATTAATAGAAGATACAAATAATACGATGTCTACCTTTTGCGATTACTTCTACATGCAACAACACTCATGGTGGGAGAACAGTGTTTAAAAAACTTCTTTGATTTATCTGTAAACAGACAGAAAAAAAAAGAACAACAGCAACTTTTTATCAATGTAACTTTTTTATAACAAAAAATGTGATAATAATAGTAACAGCACAAATGAATTATTTCAAAAATCAGCTTTCCACCTTGTCACAAAATATGTTTGGACTCCGCATATTTAGACTCAGAAAATTAACTTATGAAGTCAATCTTTTCAAAACCCAAAACTTTACTTAATCAAATTAATAAAAGTAAAGTTACCAACAGAGAAAAAACATGCAAAAGAAGAAATAACGAATAAAAAGTTGTGTGTTGGGAGTAGAATGATCAGGACAAAATTTCACCTTCTTATTCGATTTTCTGACAATTTAGAAGACATTCGAGTCCGTTGATAACAGCACGAAATTTATAGTCTCAATTTGTCAACAATCCAAAAAAAAAAATGCTGTCTGCGAAGAAGCTGACGGGGACATTGTTATCAGATGAGTCGCGGGTGCTGACATGCACTACAGTCGATGACGCCTTCGTATGTGGTAGGAGGTAATGCAGTTTGACTGTGAAAAAGTTGGGTCTTAGGATTTTTTGGTTGAATGAGATGAAAAGTCAGAGAGAGATGAAGAAGGGCCACTAGATTCACTTTTGTTTCCTTTTTCTTTTTTGAAGGGGTGAGGGAGTCCATGGCTTTTGATTTTTCTATATTTGCTTTTTGATTATTTTTAAAAGATAAAAACAAGAATATAAGGGAGGTAATGGTTCTGATCTTGTTAGAGATGAAAATAAATTAGTAAAACATTAAAATTATTTAGATATTATTTTTTATATGTGTCTAATGAATATTTTTTATAATATAACAAAAAATTTAAACTTGATTAAGGAAATAATTTTTTATATTTATTCTTTAATAGATCTTTTAATTTATCAACAAATTAAAAAATAAATTAAATATATGAATTTTTTTCACTTACAAAGTAATTTTTTAATTTTTATGTAATTAAAAAAAATTAATATAGGAATCAATTTTTTATATTTAATTTTTAATAAATCTTCTAATAATTATAACAGATAAAAAAGTGCTTTAAATATATAAATTATTTTTCACTTACCAAATAAAATTTTATATTTTATATTTTATATACAGAAGTGTATATATTAAAATTCGTTAAATATTCGAAGAAACATACTAAAATTAATGATTAGCTAAAAAAGGTTTAAACCTTTTTTTCAATAATAATAATAATAATAATAACTAAAAATTTTACCACTTTTTTTTTATCTTATATTGAATGTTAATTATAAAAATCACTATTTTCTTTATATCTTCCAAAATTGTCAAATATTAACCATGAATGCGAAATTAATAATAATAAATATCATAATAATAACAATGTCACATATTACTCATATTAAATTGGATATATTTTATTTTTAAATTATATGATAGTATATTATATTATTTGAAATTAAATTTAAAATACTTCATCAAAAAACTAATTTTCTACTTTCTCATAAAGATACTATATCAACAATATTTTAATATTCCTAACATTTTAATAGTATAATTTTTATTTTTCATTGTAATACTATTATTACTATTATTATTATTCTTATTATTGTTGTTGTTGTTGCTGTTTTAGTACTATCAGTATGAAAAAAATATTTGTTTACAGATAATTATAATGATATATAAAATATTTTTCATTGTATAAGAATACATACACTATATTAATAATAAAAAATAACAAACATAATTTTTTTATGAAGATAAAAAAAGATCTCAATTAATTTGATGCACTACTGACAAATTAAGACTACATTTAAAAAGTTAAAATACCTTTTTTTTCAAAGGTTGTTTTATTAAAAAATTAAAGTTTATAAAAATCAAAATTATAATTTACTATGAATCATACCAAAAATATTAAATCATTGGAGAATTGAACTTTGTTACTGTATCATTTAAGTCATATATTGTTCATGTTTTTGTGCAAGTACTATAAATTATATGTACTACTCAGTTTCAAATGCTTGAAATAAAAAAATTGCTAGTAATTGATAGCACCAATTAAGTTTGGTTTTTTATTGTACAAAGTTACACCCATTGAATGGCACAAAAAAATGATAAAAATGATAAAATGAATCACTTTTCAAACAATATAATATATGGATACTATAATACTATCAGATATAGAGACCACTATAATGAGTGGTTTTGACCCTAGCACACAGTTTTACAAAAAAATCAACACAATCCGTAATTTTATTTATACGGATTATCATTCCATCCATTTTATTCACTCAACCTGATAAAAAGTAGCTGAGTTTTCAATATTTTGTAGTTGCTTGCATGATGTTAGCATACAAGCAATCAAATGAGAAACAACGTAAGTACTCTAGTTGATATATATTTTTTAATATTTTATATTCATATAATTTATATTCTTTCATGTTAAATCCAGCAATCACAATAACTTTTTAAATCTATTGATAGCATGAGGAAAACCCACATCACAGAGACCAAAGTAGATATGGCCAAGCATGCAACTGTGTTTTCTTTGATTAAAATAAGCAGTAAGATCTCAAACTAAACTTTATTTATACAAAATATTTGGAAAATCTAGATAACGCATAATATTTCAATTTATATATTTTTTATCTCAGATAGTTGTATTTTAAATTTCATAATAAAATATACTTTTAAATTTATGTTTATTTCTTTTTCATGTATAATACTTATAGCATGTTATATATAAATAATTCTATTATCTAACATGTATATTATATTTTTTTCAGATGATATAAAAGAACTGTGTCGAAAAAGAATAAGAAAAGAATCCAACCCTTATAATGATAAAGCTACCAAACAATAAGGAACAAAAAGTATATTAGCAGTGAATGAAAAAAAGATTAAGTTTGGTTGCAAAATGGTTAGGAAGAAGTTGTGAAATTATGCCACTTGAAATATGAAATTTTATTAATATTTGAGTAGAAATAAAGAGACGGTATAAAATCAGTGATTATTGTGTCACTTAGATTATAAATTTTTATTAACATTCGAGTAGAAAGAAAGAGCAAGATATAAAATCAGTGGCTAAAAAATAAATTTTTTTAACATTTGAATAGAAAGAAGGAGCAAGTTATAGAATTAAATGTTATGATAGTTGTATTTTAGACAAAAATTACAATTTAGATTATGATGCTAATGTAAAATATGAATAAAGGATTCTTTTCTGACATAATTTTGATAGCTATGTTTTATCAAAATATGTGTTATCTTAATTCTGTAATGATAACTATAAGAAAAGTAGTGGTAGTTTGTAAAGAAGAACTCATCGAGAGTTAAACAGCTAAATATCTTTTCAAGCACTAAAGTCAAGTTCCTATAAGAAGCATAATTGTTGATATCCATATTGCAATCCAATCAAGTTCCTGTTATATTGACACTATAATGAGGCCTAATATTTTTTCTCCATGTCAAATATGTCAAAGTATGAATTTTTGAAAAGGAAAAATCATAAACAGAAGAATAAAGACTTAGTATCCAAGCATGCAAAACCTTTCATATGGTTAAAAAACAAAATTATCCTGAATCAGCAATTTATAACAACGAATAAAGTATATTTGAGAAGTGACATACTGGTCTGGTAATAATCGAGTCACATTCACTTTAGGCTGCACAACATGTCCAATAGCAAAAATACAATCTCCATTTACTCCATTTAAATAATGAGCAAACATATTTTTCACTTTGCCAGAAGAAGCAAGTCGTGAAATGAATGAAGAATTAGCTTTTTCAAATCCAGGTATTCCAGCAAGTCCTTTTTCATTTGATGACTTTGGATCTCCAAACTGGCTAGCACCACAACTGAAAAAACCAAGCTCTCATATTAAATTGGAAGGAAAGAAAAATAAAAAACAGAGAGATATTTAAGCATATCAAGTTAATTTATCATACACAAAAAAATAATTAGCAAAACATCACAACACAATTGCTTGTTAAAGACCATAAACTTATTCAATACCAATGAAAGGTTTATCTTGGAGTCTGACCAAAGTCTCCAAAGTCCAAACAACTAAACCAAAAAATCACTATCTTTGGTAAAACTGATAAATTTCACTGATGGAAGAGTTTAAATTTAAGCAATGAAATGATATTAATGGAAGCCGTTAACACTTAATATAACAAATAATGATAAAAAAGAAGATAAATCATTGTCATCTGATGATTTGAATAAGACAAAACGATTGTTTATAAATTTAAAAACAACCATATGACCTCTACACATGCATAATAACATACATTTCTTCCATGAGAAAACTCACCCAAATATAACACTTCCATTAGCTGAAGCCATTTTAAGGTCTCCAGACACTTGACCATATAAGAGAACATCCTTCATGAAATAACCTGTAATAGAGCTGCATTCATCATATATCTCAAGATATGGACACGACACGTTAGAGAAGAGGGCAAGAAAATACTTTGGAGCAGGAGCAAGAATAGTCTTTAAAGGTTGTGGAAGTGGAAGAGGGTTTTGGTTAGTATGGTCATGATATACAGAAGTTGCATCCTCCATGTCAGGGCCACTATATACTCCAATTCTGTTAATCCTTGATATTCAATACAAGGGATAATAATGATTTCACCAAATCAAAATCGTATGCAAGTTAAAACAGTATTAAAAAGATTCAGAATGAAAGGAAGACCTATTATTTGGCAAATTTAAAACATAGATTGTCAAATATCCAGAGAAAGAAAAAAGAAAACAAAAACATGTCCAGTACAATCGAAGACATAAACAAAAATATATATTTCTGCATGATAATAGATAAATAGCCATTTTTAAGTAGAAATTAAAATTTCTTGATCTCCAACTGTATGTGCTGGTCCCGTATGGAGGTTAATCTCAGGATAAGCTTGTCCCTCCTCTTTAACTTGTACAATCTACAACACTCCTTCCACTTAACCCCAAATTTCCACTCCGAATTTCTTTCTCCACTTCTCAGAAGATGAAAAAAAAAGATATTTTTCCCTACACTGGAAGGTGGACCAGTTATCTTTCACACAAAATCATGCCCAGATGGTTTCAGATATGCAGCAAACTTAGTAGACAAGTACTGCAATGAATATATCATATTTACGGGTTCAGAAGGGATTTTCTACATAACCAATAATAAATACAAAGTCAATATGTCGTAAATTTGTTAAAGAAAGAACTGATTTCATTAAGGTTATTTTACCAATTGACTTGTGCTCAGGTCTAAATGTGTCATGGTCTTCTCATAGTAAGGAGATCGAGGATATCTACTGTAGGACACATAGACATTTCAGTGACCATAGTAAAATATATGTCTATTTACCACGATGCTAAAACATAACTTCGAAAAAAAAGGTACATACCATTACCGATTGTCATGAAATCTAAATAATGTTGTCAAATCTAAGGAACTTTATACTAAGTAATTCACCTGTTGGAATCACTTGTACCTGCATACATCGCCATTCAGTTGTTTGATCATTCAAATATCATTATCAACACTGTAGAAAAAATCTAATATTTTATCCATTATAAAAAAAGATTGTTTTACAATGATTAAATAAATAGCAGCAGCAAATGTTAACAAAACTAAGAACAAACAATCATATCCAAAGAAAAAATAGAATGAAATCACTATAAGTGTGAAAAAAGAAAACTGGGGAAGATGGCATGAATTGCGAAACGTTGGAGATCACAAGCTACATATTGAAATTGAGAAACACTGAGTCCGAGTGATTCTTGAGGGAGAGAATCGAGTCTAATATAAGGAGTAGAAATCATTTAATGGTGAATTATAGATTTTGCCTTGAATTTAACCCATGAAATTTTTTAAGCTACGATTTAAATGTTTGTAGATAATTATCATGAGGCATATTTAACCGTTTATTATACAAAAATACATATGTCATCAAGAGAAGTGTATATATTAAAAATTATAAGAGAAAGAAAAGAAGTTATTTTTAAATAATATATATAAAACTATATACACTAAATTCTGTTAAGTATCTGAAGAGGCATACTAAAATTAATTGTCAGCTATTAAAAGTTTAAACCCTTTTCAAATAATAATAACAATAATAAGTAAATAAAATTATCTTTTTATCCTATATTGAATGTTAATTATAAATATCACCATTTTCTTTATGTGAATATAATTATTAATTATTTGTGCAAAATTAATAACAATAAATATCACAATAATAACAACGTCACACCATATTAAATAGGATATACTTTATTTTTAGATTACATGACGATATATTATATTATTTGAAACTGAATTTAAAATTGTTTATGAAAACCCTAATTTTCTACTTTCTCATAAAAAAACTATATCAATACTAATTTTATATTTCTAGCATTTTAATATTATAATTATTATTTTCCACTGTAATATTATTATTATTATTATTATTATTATTATTATTATTACTATTTTAATACTAACAATATAAAAGACTAAAGCAAATAAGAAATACTCTTCATCACATTATTATTCTAATACTAACCTATTTTGGTTGAAGAAAATTCGAATTGAATCATGATCTAAAGGAGTATCAGTATGCAACACATCCTCTATTTTCCAACAGATTTTTAATGCAGTTGTCTGAAGCTCTTTAATAAGATTAAAGAACACATATCTATATCCTATTTCTAGACACAAAAAGGTAGGTAAATAAATAAAGATACATGACTTGAACTTTAAAATATAAGACAAACCAACAAAGTAGAAACAATTTTTTAACAGTTGATGCTATAATAGATGTATTTATACATTTTTTCTTTTTGCATAGCAGTGATTCCTGAATTAGATTATTTATCACAAAAAGAGATATGTTTTCTAAATATTGGTTGCAATACAAAATTATACATCACCACATCAGTGATAAAAATAAAGTTATGGTACAAAAGAAGAACTCCAACTCAAAATCTCATGTATTTTTCCTTCCTTTTATTATGAAAACAAGAAATCCAACAAAATCTGAAAATTTGACCATAAATAAAGAGTCATTATTTAAACATAATTGAAAAATCTGAGATATGTGCAAGGGAGTTGGGAAACAATAAATAAGAAGTGACGATCTATAATGTAGAATTCAAAGAGAATAAGTAAAAAGGGTCATACCTTTTAGAATACTGCCAGTAAATTTATTGTGCATATAGAACACAAAGTCTCTTTCATAAATTCACAACTTCAGTTGAACCAAGAAAATTGTATAAGGGAGCAAGATTTATTCAATGAATTATGAAATAAGGGAAAAAAGATATGAGGTTTGAATATGAATCATTATTATATAAGAATTCTATCTTATATTTTATCGTGTCTTCTATGAATGCTTCTGGGTAAAATATACCCAACTGTTAGAAATCTCCAAACTCAATTACACCAGGAATTTCATAAAAAAAGAAAATAAAAGATGTGTCTTTACAAAATAGATATCCAAGAAAATAAAAACCAAAAAAGTAGAGAAAGAACAAAAGAAAGAACTGTAAGTAAACATATCAAAATTTTTTCCTATTAAATTTTTAATTGAGGACAATATTAAACATTATAAAACCACACAAAAGAGAACAAATTAAACATAATTTATACAACAATAAGCAAAATAAAAAATGATTCACCTTAACTTTATGTGAGAACGTTGTCTCTCAACTAGATAAATTATTCCGCATTTCTAACTCCAAATAATACATGAAAACTGAGAACAAAGAACAAAAAGAAATTATCCCACATTTAAATATGATTTACATCCATTAAATATAACATTTTCTTTCATAACAAATTGCCCAATTAAAAAACTTGTCATTTTAATAAAAAAGTATTATCCAATTCAAGTAACTAATTCAAGTGACTAAATCCTTTTTAATTGAAAGTACATATAAGTTTACTGGATGCAACAACAGACAAATAGCAAAAATACAAATTTTGAGAAATAAGAAGTTAAAGAAAACATTAACAACTCAAATGATGTTTGTTATGCTAAGAGACACAATCTTAGCTTCAATTTCATCATAATAATGTCCTAAACATAAAACATGATTTTAATTTCTAAATCTCAGGTAAAAAAATATAGCTAATTATTAATTAAAAGAAAATAAATAGTTAGACTAACATAAGCAAACACTATACACTGGCTTATCACAATTTAAAAAATAATAAGGGTTAAACAACGAAGAGTTAGAATTCCAGTAAGAAACAAATGGAGAAAAAAAAAAAGGAGAAAAGCAGAACATCAATCTTTTACCTCACTCCACTAATAAGCCTATTTAGTTGTTCTTTAGTTGTATTCATTGCTTGCAGTTATACCTTGTTGATCTGATTACTTGAAATTATTAGATAATCAACAGAATAGAGACACTTCAAAAGTTCACAATGAAGTTCAATGGGATTTGCAGCCTCTACAGAAGCCTAACTACTGGCAAGGATGTAAGATACTCCCAACAAAGTGCAAAAGACGCATCGAAAAGTTTAAGTAAAGCAATAAATAAGCATTTTATCCAATAAATAGTAGAGTTTCTAAGTGTATCTGAATAATCTCTGTTCTCTTTCTTATATTGCAATCCTCAAACACATTTAAGTGTCTCAAAATTAAAATTTTAATGATTAATAGTATTTCAAGGAGAATAGGTTTTTCTTCCCCATTCTAAAAAAATAAAAATTTGTCACACCCTATCAATCCAAGAATCAATGGTGACTCCGATTGATAAAGCACCCTATCAGTTTATAAAGTACAAGGATTGATGTTACAAAGATATCACTTGTGTTCAACTGGAACAATAGTAACTGAGTGTGACATTTCTATTCAAACAAAACTAACAAAAGTAGATGAAAAATCCTTCAAATTGACAAAAAGCATATCACACCATGTAATACCATCACAAAGATGGAATAGAAGAATATACGTAATACCATTAACCATAAAATCTAACATAGAAATGGTAGAACAACACCTACTTCACTCCATTACACGTGACAAAAGTTAGAGGCGAAAAACTAAGGGTTTGCTTGGACGATCTCTGACGATGGAGTAGGTAACCATCTAGACAAAAAAGAAAAGGCTAAAATTGGATTAAGGAATAGGAACAGGATGAAAGTCAAAGTGAAGAAAGATCTTCTTTATTGGAAATTGGATTTTTGATAGAAAGAGAGTAGTAAATGATGTGAACCGAAGAAGAGAGAGTATAAGAGAGAGATAACTATCACACATTGACTCTTGAAGTGACAACTTTTTTTTTATCCATGAAGAATAATTGTTTATGTTTTAGTTTCGAACTATATAATTTCACGCTTTCTTCACACTAATTTTTTATCTAAAGATCATGTTAGATAATTCAGTCGGAATAATATTTATTTTATTATCATACATTTTTTTTTACAAAATTATCCAATTTGTCAACGTAACCAAATGATTAACCAAGAGATTGTTGTGTATGTTTGGATTACCACTTGTAAACGAAGGTTTATATAAAATTAAGTTTACAAAGTTGATTTGGATTAAAAGTGAGTTGGTATTAACGTGGTTTATGTTTTGTAATTTTGATTCAAAATGGACTATAAGAAACTAAATATTATTTAGATTATATTATTTAAAATAAATTTTAGATGAAAAATTACAAAAAAGACAAGAATTTAAATAATTATTTTATGTTATCTTATAATTTTATTTTAGACATTTAAATAAATTTTAATATTTTTTTAGTACTCTTAGTACTCTTTATTCTAATAGGATTAATAAAATTATAATACAAAACAAATAAAATATTCCATACAAAAAATAGCAATAATAGTAAAAAAATTATATAAATAAAAAATAATAATATGCATGAGAGATTATTGGAGAAAAAATATTATAAAACAAATAATAAATATATGAATACTGAATGACATAATTGGTATTTAAAAAAATTTTTGAGTCCAAAGTGAAAAAGTGAATGTAAAATTTTTTTGAGTCCAAGGTGAAAAAGTGAACACAAAAGTGAAGAAAAAACTGAACGCACCTCTCTGTTTTCCAACGCAAAACAAAACACAACCTTTGTGAATTAATATGTTCAAACACAACTTCATTAAACTAATAAACATACTTATCTTACTATTTATAATGCAATTTAACTATGTTATAAACTCATATAAATTCATTAAACATGAATATTTATATAAAATTATACCAACAAATCAAGTCACTACTACATAATTGACTTTTACTAACATTTAAAAAATATTACCAAATCATATTAAAATATTACCTATGTATATTAGTAACATTTTAACAAATGTTAAATATACCCTATGTTACTAAAGAGATTTACTAATATTTTTCTAAAGATTTAATAATATTTAGTAAAAATATTACAAAAGATATTCTATAGTAATATTTTGAGAAATGTTATAATAGACATTTCTTGGTAACACTTAGAGAAATGTTACAATAGATAGTTTTTGTAAAACTTAGAAAAATGTTACCATTGATATTTTATGTAACACTTGGAAAAATGTTACCATAGATATTTTATGTTGATATTTTTTGTAATACTTAAAAAATGTTACAAAAGATCTTTAGTAATATTTTTTAGTTATGTTATACACAATATAATATACTAAAATTAATTACTACAACATAAAATATTTCATTAAATTCACAAATTCAAAAAATGAAATTTTTATACTCTTTCATTAATCAATAATTATTGTACAAGTTTGCTTCGTGATGCAAATAAAATGAGAAAAAAAATACTTATAACACTTAAACTCTATGAATAATATATATAAAAAAGAAAAGAAAAAGTGATACATAGTACATAAAATATGAGTAATTGGCAATTTGAAATACTAACTCAGTCTCCCCAACTTCCTAGGGGCACGCAGAGACCAGGAACCTGCAAAAAACCCATCAATGCCTTATGTAATTGAACATATTAAGCCAAAAATAGCATGAAGTCACCTATACATACGCTCCAGTCATCAACAGAGAACAAGCAGACAATCATTTAATAAACCTCAATCATATACCAAGAAAGAAATAAAATAAGTACCTGTATTGCCTTGATGGCCATGAATATTGAGGTATAAACAAATCGACTGTGCAGCAGAAAAGCTATTTTATCTTTGACCACTCTCTCCTCTTCAGTTTTGTAGGGAAGAGAAACCATTACTGCAAAATCTAAAGTCCATTGTCTAAGCTCATATTTACCATTTCTACCTTGGCCACCACCATTACCACCCCAGCTTTCATCCTTAGCAGGAAGGGCAGGAAAGTTTGAACGTGACTCGGCAACAGATGGAGGGACAAGCCAGGTATTTGCTCAGAATCCATATGGAAGATTGCCAAACTGAACCAGATAAATTGTTAGGAAAAGAAAAAGGAAAACACTTTTTTATTTATAGTGTGTACTATAGTATAGTCTACAACAGAACATAGGTATCATTATTGATAACCTTTTGTGAACCAAAATCAATCATATCCGATGGACGTACACGAGCTTGATCATTTGGAGGTATCCGGTATCGCCTTCCTTAATTGCTGAAATTATTATGGCAATTATAAAAATTGAATTGAATTTAGATTTTCAAGAACTTCAAACTTAATAACCTCAAGTTTGTTTTACTTACTTAGTGATCGAGGTGCCATGAACACTACGTAGATCGGTCAAGAAAAATGCACCTTCCATATAGCGAATTTGAGCATGCGTCTCTGATAAACCACTATTTTATGGTTTATATTGTATTTAATTGAGTAGTTTTATCAAGCTTTTCACCCACTTATTCATATGATTTGCATGATTTTACAATTCCTTCCTAGTTTAGTTCTATGATTGAAAACATGCTTCTTTGGTCTTAATTTAGCTAATCTTAATCCTCTCTTATTACCATTCGATGCCTTGATCTGTGCGTTAAGTGTTTCAGGCTTCATAGGGCAGGAATGGCTTAGAGAATGAAGAGGAAGCATGCAAAAATGGAAGGAATACAAGGAATTGAGGAGACGACCAGCGAGAAGTCACGCGGTCACATGGCTCACGCGACAGCGCGAAATGGAAGAAATCAGAGTGACGCATTCGCGTGCCTGACACGACCGCGCGGATTGGAAGCTGCACGAACGACGCGAAAGCGTGGACGACGCGCACGCGTGGTACGAGAAATTCTAAGTGACGCGAACACGTGGACGACGCGGACGCGTGACGTGCGCGATCTGCAGAATTACAAAAGTCGCTGGCAGAGATTTTGGGCCGCATTTCAACCCAGTTTTTGGCCCTGAAACACAGATTAAAGTTAGCGAACATGCAGAGATTCATCATGCTTTCAGATTTCATTTTTCATAGTTTTAGATGTAGTTTTTAGTGAGAGAGGCTCTCTCCTCTCTCTTAGGATTAGGATTAGGATTAGAATTTAATTTAGGATTAGGATTTTTAGAAATTAGGATTTATCTCATCTTCATATAAGGTTCAATATTCCTTTATTTTGACTTCTCTTCTACTTTGAGATACTTTAATGCTTTTATTTGTATTTGATTTATGTTGCCCAATTGGCTTATGAACTTTTCCATGTTAGATTTTACTGCTTTGAATGAATGTTACTTGAGGTATTCCAGATATTTATGATTTCAATTTAGTTTTCCACGTTATTGGCTTTAATTGATTAACTGGAAGCTCTTGAGTTATCAACTATTCATGATTGATTGTAATGTCGGCTAATTAACTGGAATTCCACTAACTCTAGTCTTTCCTTAGGATTTGGCTAGGACTTGGAAAATCTAACCAATTGGTTCACTTGACTTTCCCTTGCTTACGCAAAGGTTAACTAAGTGGGATTAACTTCCATTCTCATAGGAGTAACTGTGATAGGACTTCCGAATTTTCATATCTTGCCAAGAGTTTATTTTATAGTTAATTATTTATTTTATTTGTCTTTTAATTTACTTGTTCCTCACATTCAAAACCCCGATTTACAAAACCCATAACCAATAATAAGAACATACCTCCCTGCAATTCCTTGAGAAGACGACCCGAGGTTTGAATACTCGGTTATCAATTTTAAAAGGGTTTGTTACTTGTGACAACCAAAATGTTTGTAAGAAAGGTTAATTGCTTGGTTTAGTAACTATACTTACAACGAGAGTTTACTATAACTTCTAAACCATCAATCTTCAGTTCTTCAAAATGGCGCCGTTGCCGGGGAATTTCAAACGTGTGCCTTATTATTGGTTATTGTAAATATTTTTCTTTTACTTGTTTATTTGTTTTCTCTCTTCCCTCTTATTTCTAATAGCTATTATGAATTCTCACCCCTCTCACTTTGAGTTTGGTTCTAATTTTGTTGCAAGGAATGAAAGCTATAACAGGACTATGCATCAAGGTCTAAGCAATCAAAGATGGATGGAGCCACAAGGATTTGATCACCCCTTTAGGCAACAACATCCTCCTAGATATCATGGACAAAGACCATTTTACAATGCATGCCCAACTGATACATTTGGTGGACCGCCTTGTAACTACCAACAAGCCCCACCCTGTGCTCAGAGACCATCCTCTCGACATAACTTCGAACCACCACACTCACAAGCTTCTTTTCACTATCCGCCACCATACGATCCTTATCCACCCCAACACCAATCCAACTATTCCCAAGAACCACCACACACCTATGCACCATGTCCATATCCATCAAACCAGGAATCACAGGTTCGCCTCGAAGAATCTATAAAACAATTTAATGCAACCCTTCATCAACTGGAGCAAGCAATTAATCAATTATCTTCTAGACGTTCAGACACTCAACAGACCCCATGGCTTCATGTGGAGAATCTAATGAAGAATGTATTGTGAAGAAGACACAAGAAACTCCAGTGGACAGCATAGACCATAACTTCGTACTGGAACAAATAGAGGAAGCTGTCATTGTAGAAGAAGAAGAGTTGGTTGAAGATTTAGGAATGCCAAACCGCCACCTGAATCTAGAGTTGTGGAGAATTTCGTCAAGAACGCTACAATTGATGCTAAGGAGGATAGTGCACAGTCTCCAATGCAGATATCTTACGAAGAACTAGACGGAATAACCTAAGAAGCAAGTTTCCTTGATGACGATGATCACGAGTTGAGTTCTCTTAGTAACGAACTTGCATCCGCAAGTGAATTCTTTGAGATGGAAGAATCTTCCCCAAGTGAATATGAAGATGATGCAGAGATCAACTTTTCTCAACCTCCTGTTTATGACTCAAGTGACGAGGAAGATATCAATGACTTTGATCAAGACATGGGTGAAGTTGAAGAAATTTGCAAAGAGGTGGAGGAATTCACTGAAGACCACAAGGGAGTAGAGCTTGCAGAACCACTAAAAACATTGATCCCAAGGCCACTACCAACCAACACAGACTTCAAGTGGGTAAAATCCTTGACTCTTATCTTTATTTTTCCACATGAATACGGTTTACTTGAAACAGATGGCCAGCTTAGAGTTCTCTGCAGCCTTAAGAGTAAAAGGGAAATGACTCGCACTCAGAGATGGTATGCAAGATTCAACAAAGTTCCACGCTTCAACTCGAAGTGCACGGATTGGCATCATGATCAATCGAATGGATCTAGGAAAATGTTTGGTCACCATGGTGAGAATCTACTTTCTAAACTGCCCGGCTGGAGAATTGCAGATCAAGATAAAAACGGGTGTATAAGTAGAATATGGGATCCTGGAATCTATTCTACCATTCAACACTCCAGGAGGCTGCAAGCCTATTTGAACTCACCTAAGGGCTTTACGTACCTTGTTTGGGACCCCAGAGGATGTTGGCATTCCAAACACTGGTGGAGATTTCTGGATGAATTTAAGCATAAGCCACCATAACAAGAAGCTTATCCAATGTCCAACTTAAGGACTTTAACTAAAAGTGCTGGGTGGGAGACAACCCACCATGGTATGATCGTTCCTTTTTCAGTTTTAATTCTAGTTTGTTTTGTCTGTTTTTGAATTTTGATTGAACCTGGAATCATGCATACTTGCATAGCATCCATATTAAGCATTGCATTCTGCATACTGCATTAAAAAAAATTTACGCACACGCGTCGTATGTGCATTAGAGAGAAAATAAATTGAACAGAATGTCACGCGAGAGCGTGGCTGGAGGCGTGCCTTCGGCACAAATTGATCTACGCGACCGCGTCGCTGACGCATTCGCGTCATGTGGGAAAAATGCCTCCCACGTGTTTGCGTCACCCACGCGAACGCGTGCCTCAAATTCGACATAAAAAAAGGGTGTATGGCCGAAAGTTGCGCTAGAATTAGGCTGGACTCGTGCTAGCAGCACAAGCCCTGCCACGCGAACGCGTGCTCCACGTGTCTGCGTCAATCCCCATAATATGGCCTATCATGCGATCGCGTCACCCACGCGGCCGCGTCACCCAAAATCTTGGCAAAATAAGTTTCAAACAGAAAGTTGCGCGAGCGTGCAGCTGCCCTCGCGCTAGTAGCACGAATTCACTTATGCGACTGCGTGCCCCACGCGGCCGCGTCACTTGACAATAACGCCAATCGCGTGAATGCGTCACTCACGCGTTCGCGTCGCCCGCGCCGCACAGCTTTTTCAGATCAGCCAAGATATCTTCTCTTTTCTTCCCCAAATCTAAATCTTTTCTTTCCCTTCTTATTTCTTTCTTCCTTCCTTTATTTTTCTTTCTTTTTCTCTTTTAATTGGTGTTGAAAATTTATTTGGGTCATTATTTCCCATATTTTGCTTATGGATTATTTGGGATTTCTTTAAACAATTATATATTATTATAAGGGTGCTTGCATGTTCTAATTAATATTTTCCATACCTTATTTACTATGCATGCTTTGTGTTTGTGAAAATGCCCATATGGCATTTTGCACTATTTTTAGATTTTTTTAAATCTACTACTCTAAATGCCTGCTTTTCACATAACCCCTTCTCTATTTTATTATTTAAATATAATTATTTTTACAAACATATTATTAATTTGAGAGACTTGGTAATCTAATTTGGACATTGAATACTTGACCTATGCTACTCATGCCCTTTGCCGGCATGCCAATAAACACTTTGCATTCAATTTTCCTCACATACACTTGCTATATTTCCATTGTTGATTTGCCACATGTAGTCATGACCATATGTTCACATCATTATCCATACCTGTGCATTGATTACCACCTGTCCTATTCTTTTCCTTGCTATAACCCTTGAATGCTAATGTCTTTCCTCGTTTCCTTTTGGATGGCCACCAAGAAAGGTAAAGAGAAAGCTACTCCTATACCACTGGAAAGGAAAGGAACAAAAGAGTACTAGCTGAGGAACCACAACCCCCCCCACCTGCACATCTTTGCATGCACTGAGGACGGTGCAATCTTTAAGTGTGGGGAGGTCGATACCGACTTCCAAGGGTTAGTTACCTTCCTTTCAACACTAATATTCTATTTTCTTTGTTTGTTTATTGCTGCATTTGCATATTTAATTGCATGTTTGTTTGATTTTATGCATTTAGTCACTAGTTGGTTGAAGTAATATTTTCTTTTTCAAGAAATTTTTATAGTATTTCACTAATTTAAATTGAAAAATTTGTGTTAAACATGTTTTGAAGTTGTATTTGGAACATGGTTTTTGAGCCAAAGAACTCACAACCTGTGAGATTTTGAGCTTAATTGCATGGTTACATTATTTAACCATAAATATTTTATTCTTGTGTGTTTTCTTCTCTATGATTGCAATCTTCACTTTGTTTCATTCTATATGTCCATTATTTAGTGTATTTACATGCTTGCATATGATTGAGGCCATTATTTGTTTTTGCTCACTTATCCCAAATAAGCCTACCCTTTTATGTCACCCTTGTTAGCCACTTTGAGCTTTTTAATCCCCTTCTGTTCTATAACCACATCACTAGCCTTAAGTAGAAAAATAAATTAAATATCCCAATTGAATCTTTGGTTAGTTTAAGATAGAGGTTGTGCATCAACTAAGTGTGGGGAAACTATGTGAACATGGGTTAATAAGGGAATGTATCATGTTTCTAATTCTGAATATTGGGAAATTTGGGTATCTACTCATGTAAAACAGAAAATTAAAAAATTCCATATGCATTGATATGTTATTTTAGTTTTTATGTCTCTATAAAAAAAAGAAAAGAAAAAAATATATAATATAAATAAATAAATAAGGAGACAAAATTACCCCAATGTTAAGTTAATAAAAGATCAATGCATATGTGACACAAATCAAAAGAAAAGTTGACACATGAGTATGTGATATAAAAGTGGGAATTATGGGTAGCTAGGCATGATTTTGGAAATTATATAGAATGTATGTATGTTAGGTGATAGCTCAAGTTACTCAAAAATTCAATTTATAACTCACTTAGCCATACATATATCCTCACCCTTGCCTTGGCCCCATTACAACCTTGAAAAAAAAGACCTCATGATGTTTGTATGTATACATTAAATACTTGTTGATTGGTTAGATGAAGAACAAAGTTTTAGAAAGCATGATTAGAGAAGAATAGAGTGATTGACCCTAGACACTTGAGAGATTAGAGTGCATATACACTACCAAGTAAGGGTTCAGCACTTAATTCTATGTTCCCTGCTTTCATGAGCTATCTTCTTCTTGCAAGTTATTTGTATTGTATTTTGTGATTTGAATTAGTGAAATTCAGTTCATATTTATTCTTGAAAGATTTATTTACTTTTTCACCAAGTAGGTAGAATCATTTCAGCATGTATTTGCATTCACATTCATAGGTTGCATTGCATGAGTCTTGCCTTTCCTTACTCATTTATTTCGTCTCCTTGAGTTTAGCATGAGGACATGCTAATGTTTAAGTATGGGGAGGTTGATAAACCACTATTTTATGATTTATATTGTATTTAATTGAGTGGTTTTATAAAGCTTTTCACCCACTTATTCATATGATTTGCATGATTTTACAATTTCTTCCTAGTTTAGTTCTATGATTGAAAACATGCTTCTTTGGTCTTAATTTAGCTAATCTTAATCCTCTCTTATTACCATTCGATGCCTTGATTTGTGCGTTAAGTGTTTCAGGCTTCATAGGGCAGGAATGGCTTAGAGAATGAAGAGGAAGCATGCAAAAATGGAAGGAATACAAGGAATTGAGGAGACGACCAGCGAGAAGTCACGCGGTCACATGGCTCACGCGACAACGCGAAATGGAAGAAATCAGAGTGACGCATTCGCGTGCCTGACACGACCGCGCGGATTGGAAGCTGCACGAACGACGCGAAAGCGTGGATGACGCGCACGCGTGGTACGAGAAATTCTAAGTGACGCGAACACGTGGACGACGCGGACGCGTGACGTGCGCGATCTGCAGAATTACAAAAGTCGCTGGCAGAGATTTTGGGCCGCATTTCAACCCAGTTTTTGGCCCAAAAACATAGATTAAAGTTAGCGAACATGCAGAGATTCATCATGTTTTCAGATTTCACTTTTCATAGTTTTAGATGTAGTTTTTAGTGAGAGAGGCTCTCTCCTCTCTCTTAGGATTAGGATTAGGATTAGAATTTAATTTAGGATTAGGATTTTTAGAAATTAGGATTTATCTCATCTTCATATCAGGTTCAATATTCCTTTATTTTGACTTTTCTTCTACTTTGAGATACTTTAATGCTTTTATTTGTATTTGATTTATGTTGCCCAATTGGCTTATGAATTTTTCCATGTTAGATTTTACTGCTTTGAATGAATGTTACTTGAGGTATTCCAGATATTTATGATTTCAATTTAGTTTTCCACATTATTGGCTTTAATTGATTAACTGGAAGCTCTTGAGTTATCAACTATTCATGATTGATTGTTATGTCGGCTAATTAACTGGAATTCCACTAACTCTAGTCTTTCCTTAGGATTTGGCTAGGACTTGGAAAATCTAACCAATTGGTTCACTTGACTTTCCCTTGCTTACGCAAAGGTTAACTAAGTGGGATTAACTTCCATTCTCATAGGAGTAACTGGGATAGGACTTCCGAATTTTCATATCTTGCCAAGAGTTTATTTTATAGTTAATTATTTATTTTATTTGTCATTTAATTTACTTGTTCCTCACTTTCAAAACCCCGATTTATAAAACCCATAACCTATAATAAGAACATACCTCCCTGCAATTCCTTGAGAAGACGACCCGAGGTTTGAATACTCGGTTATCAATTTTAAAAGGGTTTGTTACTTGTGACAACCAAAACATTTGTAAGAAAGGTTGATTGCTTGGTTTAGTAACTATACTTACAACGAGAGTTTACTATAACTTCTAAACCATCAATCTTCAGTTCTTCAGTCTCAGAAACCTTATAGACAGAAAGCTTGGTTGGTAATTTTCAAGATCATTGTATTAATTCAATTCATGAAAAATTCGGTTACCTCAGGTAAGGGTATTGTAACTAAAATGCTCGGGTAATCTTCTTTCTGTGTGTTCCTAAAATCATGAAAACATATTATAGAGAATTAGTTAAATCTTTGAAACCACATGCTAAAATGTGTTAGGTACATTGAAGAACTGAAGATTGATGGTTTAGAAGTTATAATAAACTCTCGTTGTAAGTATAGTTATTAAACCAAGCAATCAACCTTTCTTACAAACGTTTTGGTTGTCACAAGTAACAAACCCCTAAATAAATTGATAACCGAAGTATTTAAACCTCGGGTCGTCTTCTCAAGGAATTGCAGGGAGGTATGACTTATTATTGGCTATGAAAAAGGTAAAATTTTGGGGGTTTTGAGAATGAGGAACAAGTATGATAAATGATAAGCGAAATAAATAAATAACTATAACATAAACTCTTGGCAAGATATGAAAATTCGGAAGTCCTATCCTAGTTATTCTTATAAGAATGGAAGTTAATCCCACTTAGTTAACTTTTGTGTAAGCAAGGGAAAGTCCAGTGAACCAATTGGTTAGAATTCCCAAATCCTAGCCAAATCCTAAGGAAAGACTAGAGTTAGTGGAATTCCAATTAATTAGCCGACATAACAATCAATCATGAATAGTTGGTAACTCAAGAGCTTCCAGTTAATCAATTAAAGCCATTAATATAAAAAGCTAAATATGAATCTTAGATCTGAAATACCCCAAATAACATACATTCAAAGTAATAAAATCTAACATGGACAATATTCATATGCCAATTGGGCAACATAAATCAAATATAAATAAAAGCATTAAAGTATCCCAAAGTAGAAGAGAAATATAAAGTAAAAGAAATATTGAACCTGATGAAGAGTTGAAATAAATCCTAATTTCTAAAAATCCTAATTTCTAAATCCTAAGAGAGAGGAGAGAGCCTCTCATTCTAAAAACTACATCTAAAATCTAAAATTGTGAGTTATGAAAGCATCCAGGTTCAATAGAAATAAACAATATAAAATAAACAAAAATGAAATAAAATGGAAATAGGAACGATCATACCATGGTGGGTTGTCTCCCACCTAGCACTTTTAGTTAAAGTCCTTAAGTTGGACATTGGATGAGCTTCCTGCTATGGTGGTTTATGCTTGAATTCGTCCAGAAATCTCCACCAGTGCTTGGAATGCCAATATCCTTCGGGGTCCCAAACTAGGCATGTAAAGCTTCTAAGTAGCTTTAAACAGATTTCCAGGCTTCCGGGGTGACGACTGTCGGAATAGATTCCAGGATCCCATTTCTAAGTGAATTCCTCCACCTATTTGCAAATTTCTACAACTTCACCCATGTCTTGATCAAAGTCATTGATATCTTCCTTGTCACTTGAGTCATAAACAGGAGGTTGAGAAAAGTTGACCTCTGCATTATCTTCATATTCACTTGGGGAAGATTCTTCCATCTCAAAGAATTCACTTGCGGATGCAAGTTCGTTACTAAGAGAACTCGACTCGTGATCATCGTCATCAAGGAAACTTGCTTCTTGGGTTATTCCATCCAGTTCTTCATAAGATATCTGTATTGGAGGCTGTGCACTATCCTCCTTAGCATCAATTGTAACGTTCTTGATGGGATTCTCCACAACTCTAGATTCAGGTGGCGGTTCGGCATCTCCTAAATCTTCAACCAACTCCTCTTCTTCTACAATGACAGCTTCCTCTATTTGTTCCAGTACAAAGTTATGCTCTATGCTGTCCACTGGAGTTTCTTGTGTCTTCTTCACAATACATTCTTCATTAGATTATCCACATGAAGCCATGGGGGTCTGTTGAGTGTGTGAATGTCTGGAAGATAATTGATTAATTGCTTGCTCCAGTTGATGAAGGGTCGCATTAAATTGTTTTACTGATTCTTTGAGGCGAACCTGTGATTCTTGGCTTGATGGATATGGACATGGTGCATAGGTGTGTGGTGGTTCTTGGGAATAGTTGGATTGGCGTTGGGGTGGATAAGGATCGTATGGTGGCGGATGGTGAAAAGAAGCTTGTGAGTGTGGTGGTTCGAAGTTATGTCGAGAGGATGGTCTCTTAGCACAGGGTGGGGCTTGTTGGTAGTTACAAGGCGGTCCACCAAATCTATCAGTTGGGCATGCATTGTAAAATGGTCTTTGTCCATGATATCTAGGAGGATGTTGTTGCCTAAAGGGGTGATCAGCACCTCTTGGCTCCGTCCATCTTTGATTGCTTAGACCTTGATGCATAGTCCTGTTATAGCTTCCATTCCTTGCTACAAAATTAGAACCAAACTCAAAGCGAGAGGGGTGAGAATTCATAATAGCTATCAGAAACAAGAGGGAAGAGAGAAAACAAATAAACAAGTAAAAGAAAAATATTTTTTTTGAAAAATATTTACAATAACCAACAATAAGGCACACGTTTGCAATTCTCCGGCAACGGCGCCATTTTGAAGAACTGAAGATTGATGGTTTAGAAGTTATAGTAAACTCTCGTTGTAAGTATAGTTACTAAACCAATCAATCAACCTTTTTTACAAACGTTTTGGTTGTCACAAGTAACAAACCCTTTTAAAATTGATAACCGAGTATTCAAACCTCGGGTCATCTTCTCAAGGAATTGCAGGGAGGTATGTTCTTATTATTGGTTATGAGTTTTGTAAATTGGGGGTTTTGGAATTTGGGCAATGGGCACAGATATAAAGGAAAATAAGTTAATAACTATAAAATAAACTCTTGGCAAGATGTGAAATTTCGGAAGTCCTATCCTAGTTACTCCTATAAGAATGGAAGTTAATCCCACTTAGTTAACCTTTGCGTAAGCAAGGGAAAGTCCATTGAATCAATTGGTTAGAATTTCCAAGTCCTAGCCAACTCCTAAGGAAGGACTAGAGTTAGTGGAATTCAAATTAATTAGCCGACATAACAATCAATCATGAATAGTTGATAACTCAAGAGCTTCCAGTTAATCAATTAAAGCCAAGAATATAAAAAGCTAAATAAAAATCATAGATCTGAAAATATCTCAATTGTATTTAAATATAAATTTAAATCTAACATGGAAAGATTTATGAATCAAATGGGCAACATAAATAATAAACAGATAAAAGTATTAGAGTATCCAAAGTAGAAGAGAAACATAAATTAAAGAACATTGAACCTGTGATGAAAAAGTAATATTCCTAATTTCTAAAAATCCTAATCCTAAATTAAATTTTAATCCTAATCCTAAGAGAGATATTCATAAGCCAATTGGGCAACATATATAATTAAAAATAAGAGAAGTCAAAATAAAGGAATATTAAACCTGGAGCTCAGAAGAATTGTAAGATGAAATAATAAATCCTAAATCCTTTAAGAGGAATCCTAATCCTAAATCATAAGAGAGAGGAGAGGACATCTCTCTCTAAAAACTACATCTAAAACCTAAAATTGTGAGTTATGAAAGCATCTCCTTTTCGAAAGCATTCCCCCACTTCATAACCTCTGGTCTGTGCCTTCTGGACTTGGATTTGGGCCGAAAAGGGTTCCAGAAAATGCTGGGATCGTTTTCTGCAATTTCTGGTGTGTGGCCTCTGTCACGCGGTCGCGTCATCCGGAGTTTTCCATGTCACGCAGCCGCGTCAGTCATGCGTCCACGTCATATACGTTTCTCTCAAGGCACGCGATCGCGTCAGTCACACGATCGCGTCACTGCCGTTTCGTGCTGGCATGCGGCCGCGTCACTACCAGTTTCTTCAACAACTTCATTTCAAGCTTTCCTTCCATTTTCGCATGTTTTCTTTAAATCCTTTAAGTCATTCCTGCCTTGGAATATCTGAAATTACTCAACACACGAATCACGGCATCGAATGGCAATAAAAGATAATTAAAATTAATATTTTTAAAGCCTAGAAAACATGTTTTTCACATACATCACATAATAAGGAAGGGAAAGTAAAAACATACAATTTCACATGCATAAGTGGGTAAAGGATTGAATAAAACACTCAGATTCAGCACAAATTATATCACAAAATATGGGTTTATCATACATACACAGTCACATCCTAATTAATTGTTTCCTCTTTTGTCCAGAATCCAATGCATAGTAAGTACAATTTCATAATTTTTAGCCTCTAAATTATAGGAAGATGGAATTGAAGACATACCCGATTATGTAGGGTTTTATCTCATCTTGAATTAAACTTATGGGATTCAAATGACCTCCTTCATCTCCGCATGGTAATAAAAACCACCTATAAATCAATAACAATTGTTAACTGCCTAAATGATGTAAAGGGAGCTAAGAAGGGAAAATCTATTAATGAGTTCCTTTGTTCCTATCCTCCATTCTTCACAGACTTCTACCTTATCTATTTACCATAACTGGAATTATCAGGTTCTTAGTTATGAGATCAATGTGCTAAGCATGATATTAGTTAATAAATTCATATGGGGTCATAGACTTACTCTCCATTAATAGTATGCTCAAGAGCATCATGGTCTACAAACTATGTGTGTAACTGGTCATTTGCCTTCATACATAACCAAATCAAATGCCTATTAGAATCTATATTACAATCTGATAGACATAATTAATAGAATAGTCCAGGTGTGTCATTAATTTCTTCTTGGTAACAAAGTATAAAGGAAACTGTATTTGAGTGGCATACTTTGTCTGAGAGCAGGCAACATACTGGTCTACCTTCAAGCTTGGAGCTGCAAAAGTAGCATCATCTTCATGTTGCAAATAAACGATAAAACAAAAATCGCAAGACATTTTTCAATTCTTATTGTCTCCAAACAAAACTTGAAAATTACTTTCCAGTATTATCAATTTCTTCAACCTCCATCCTTTTCAAAGTAATCATTTGTCTCATTTTATCTTGCATGAGTGGACTAGATTGGAGAAAGAACAACTCCAAGTAAAACAATGGAAAAAGAAATTAATGACAAATGATATATAGCAAAGAAATGTATGCTTTCATTATTACCTATAAATATATGTATAATTTTAACTTGTATTATATAATATGGTTGTTTTTTATTACTTCAACACACCATACCCATGCTTTACCTTCATCCATACCATAAATGAGGTATTGGTATCCTGGATACTCAATCTAATAAAAAATCTATGTACTATTTTTTTTATCTTTTGGCCAAGAGGATAGCTATCCTCTATAAATAAAATAAAAATATTATCAAAAGTCTTGGTTCATACTCTAATTTCTAAATAAAATAATTTTTAATATTTTCAAAAAATATTATATATATATAAAAAATCAAATATTTAATCATTTAAATATTAAAAAAATAAATTAAAACTTCTAAAACATTATAGATTAAGTCTTCAACCTAAGATTATCACACGATGCAGGAGAACACACAATTTATTTTATTTTAAAAGAAAAATTGAAGAGAAATTTCATAACATGCAATGAAATAATTTGTAGACTGAAAAAGGTTCTATGCTTCTAGCATATTCAATTCTCTTTACCTAGGTGCAGAGTCACAAAAGATTGTAAATCAAGTGGAACATAAAGAGCAGACCAATAGATTATGCATAATGCATATAACATTGATAATTTGAATTATAGGAGTGATAGAACTTGGTTCCTACATATTAGACATACATCAAATGAGATTAGTAAAATGCAGGGGGGAATAGATGCAACAACAATAGCTCCAATTCCACCCCATTTTTCTTTCTATCATTCTATGCACAATGAAATTGGCAAAATTTAACTATATGATATATTTGGCCACATGAAGGTCATAGAAGACCTGAATAAGCAACTAACAAATTTAACTATATGATATATTTGGCCTATTTAAACATGAAACTCCAAATTTTTTCTGTCAGTCAAAACAAATTAATCAAATTTCAACACTCTTCCAGTTTTAAAAAATTTAGAAAGAAATAATTGAGAGCTAAAAACTAATGCTTCTAAGAAAGTAGCAAGCATAAAAAGCCCCCAGGGTTGCTCAAAGCAAGAGTTTACCTTGGTTTACAATCCAAAAACTATACAAGGGCACAAAACTAGTGAAAACTATGAAGCAACAATTATTTTAAACCATACCTCTCATTTAAAAACCAATTAACAGAACAAGAACACTGACAATTTTCAAGATTTAGAATAAAAGACGAGCTAAAATTTAAACTTCATAGTAGTATACATAAATCAAATAAATTCTGAAATATTTAGAAAAAATGCAAAATTGTCAACAAAATTGTCAATGACTACAACCACCTTTAGAAGTAGCTTTTGTAGCTCTTTGTACCACTTGCAAGGCTCGTCAAAGATCCCCAAATATTAATGCATAAATTAATTTATTCAAAGAAACAATTCCTTGAACTTTATTCGAAGAATCAAAACCACATCTTCCAATAGTTTCAGAGTAAGAATCCCTAGAATATCTCCCCCAAAAAAAGTGAATCGAAGCCCTTGAAAGAATTAAGGAATGAAAAACGGAGAGATCAGAAATCTTAGACTAAAATTTGTCTGAATTCCATACTGCTAAACATAGGGAATCTAATTTTCTGAAAATCAACTACAGTAATCATAATTTATAATCAAAAGCAATGCATATATTAACATATTCTAGAATTAAAAAGCAATACATATATCAACATATTCCAAAATTTGTAACATAAATTAACAATTTAAGGATCGAAGGATGACCTACCTGCAGGACGACGGCGACAATGACTGCAAGCGGCAATCAAAGACAGTTACAATGAGGAGGACAAAGGAGCAGTGATTACTTAGAAGAATCGAGAGAGTTCAAAGATTGCAACCTCACTAGAGAGATATCGAGAGTCGAGATCGAGCTAGAGCGAGATCGAGAAGAGAGCGAGAGCAGATCGAACAAGAGCCAGATTGAGATTGAAATTCAGTGAAATGGAGATCGAAGCAAACGTCGAAGGAATAAGTGATTAGATTGAACAGTGAGCGAGATTTGGATCAGAGAAGTGAGAGATATTGATTTTATGAGCAGTGAGTTTTGATTGTTTCTGTAAATGTGAATAAGTGATTAGAAAAAAGGTAACATTTTTTAAAAAATTAAATATATTTACTAACATTTATAAATAAATGTTAATATTTAATTTTATGATCATTACTAACACTTTAATAAATGTTAAAAGAAAAATGTTACTAAATCTTCAAAATGTAGTAGTGAGTGTATCACATTACATAGATGAGTAACTAATACAACAATAAAAATAAATTACTATTATGAATTTAGAGGTTAATAAAAAACTATAAGGACCTTTTAATCAATTATCCGAGTAAAACCTTCCAAAAGATTAACTATACAACTTTCATCTGTGAATTCTTTAACAGTATAAACACCAGTATTCAGCTCATATCCAATAACTCTGGGATCAATGATGAATGTAATTTTTTTTTCGATCAAGTGAGAAATAATATCCTGTGGAACAATCTTCTTATCCAAAGTCTGTAAAAAAATAACATCAATAAACAGGGTTACATCATTGTATAACAAATAACAAAAAACTAAATATTTAAGTATATATACTATTTAATTTCTTATTTGTATATTCAAAGAAATAATAAAACATAAGAAAATGAACATGTCCTGAAATTGGGTTTTCTTCTAATAGGGTAGCACATTTTTTCATCAAAATTCGTGCAACTAAAGCATCTCCAAAGACAAAGATATTATTTCTAGTTGTATAAGAAACAATTACCTTTAATGAGTACTTTCAGAACAAATAAATATACTTTAAACACATAGAATATTAACACAGCACAAAAAAATGAGCATGCACAGGATAAATTTTAAACAATCCAGTAATATACCTTAGTATAGTATTGATGAGCGGATAATTTATACACTTTTTGGCATTGTTTTTAGTATGTTTCTGGTATGATCTAGTTAGTTTTTAGTATATTTTTATTAGTTTTTAGTTAAAATTCACTTTTCTGGACTTTACTATGAGTTTGTGTGTTTTTCTGTGATTTCAGGTATTTTCTGGCTGAAATTGAGGGACCTGAGCAAAAATCTGATTCAGAGAATAAAAAGGACTACAGATGTTGTTGGATTCTGACCTCCCTGCACTCGAAGTGGATTTTCTGGAGCTACAGAAGCCCAATTGGCGCGCTCTCAACGGCGTTGGAAACTAGACATCCTGGGCTTTCCAGCAATATATGATAGTCCATACTTTGCCCAATATTTGATGGCCCAAACCGGCGTTCAAAGTCACCTTCAAGATTTCCAGCGTTAAACGCCGGAACTGGCACCCAAATGGGAGTTAAACGCCCAAACTGGCACTAAAGCTGGCATTTAACTCCAAGAAGAGTCTCTACACGAAAATGCTTCATTGCTCAGCCCAAGCACACACCAAGTGGGCCCAGAAGTGGATTTTTATGTCTTTTACTCACCTCTGTACACCCTAGGCTACTAGTTTTCTATAAGTAGGACCTTTTACTATTGTATTTTCATCTTTGGATTATTCTTGATCCTTTGATCATCTTTGGACATCTAGTTCTTAGATCATGATAGAGACTTTGGTAGCTATCTTCATTTTATGCTATCTTAGATCATTGGGAGGCTGGCCATTAGGCCATGCCTAGACCTTATGCTTATGTATTTTCAACGGTGGAGCTTCTACACACCATAGATTAAGGTGTGGAGTTCTGCTGTACCTCGAGTATTAATGCAATTACTATTGTTCTTCCATTCAATTCCGCTTGTTCTTGTTCTAAGATATCACTTGTTCTTCAACTTGATGAATGTGATGATCCGTGACACTCATCATCATTCTCACCTATGAACGTGTGACTGACAACCACCTCCGTTCTACCTTCGATTGGGTGAATATCTCTTGGATTCTTTAACCGGAATCTTCGTGGTATAGGCTAGAACTGATGGCGGCATTCAAGAGAATCCGGAAGGTCTAACCTTGTCTGTGGTATTCTGAGTAGGATTCAATGATTGAATGACTGTGACGTGCTTCAAACTCCTAGCAGGCGGGGCGTTAGTGACAGACGCAAAAGAATCGATGGATTCTATTCCGGCCTGACCGAGAACCGACAGATGAATTCCGCGTGCTGTGACAGAGCATATGCAATCGTTTTCACTGAGAGGATGGGAGGTAGCCATTGACAACGGTGAAACCCTACACAAGCTTGCCATGGAAAGGAATAAGAAGGATTGGATGAAGACAGTAGGAAAGCAGAGAGACGGAAGGGAAGGCATCTTCATGCGCTTATCTGAAGTTCCTACCAATGAATTACATAAGTATCTCTATCTTTACCTTTGTGTTATTTTCGTTCATCACCATATCCATTTGAGTTTGCCTGACTAAGATTTACAAGATGACCATAGCTTGCTTCATGCTAACAATCTCCGTGGGATCGACCCTTACTCGCGTAAGGTTTATTACTTGGACGACCCAGTGCACTTGCTGGTTAGTTGTGCGAAGTTGTGTAATGCCATGGTACTGAGCCACCAAGTTTTTGGGGTTCATGACCGGGGATTATGAGAGTTGTGAAAAGTATTGTTCACAATTTCGCGCACCAAGTTTTTGGCGCCGTTGCCGGGGATTGTTCAATTTGGACAACTGAAGGTTCATCTTGTTGCTTAGATTAGGTATTTATTTTTTCGAAATTCTTGAAGATGAATTCTAGAGTTTCATGATGATTTGTTGAAGTCTGGCTGGCTGAGAAGCCATGTCTAATCTCATTGGACCGAGGTTTCAACTTATCATCACAAGAGCTTGTTGATTTCTATCAATCTTGCTTTTGGAGCAGTGATCTGCTAAGGCTTGGCTGGCCATTGGCCATGTCTAGTGTTTTGGACCGAAGCTTTCTTTGAAAGCTTGGCTGGCTGTGAAGCCATGTCTAATTCCTGGACCGGAGTCTTAGACTAGCATTGCACTGATTCCTGGAATTCTCATTAAGGAAGGGACATAGAAGAGCTTAAGGACATTGTTGGTCCTTTAAGAAGAAGATGCCACTAAGGTGGATTCATTCCTTGTTTTTATTTCTTTCTATTTTCGGTTTTGAATATTGTGTTTATCTATGTTTTGTGTCTTTATTTCATGGTCATTAGTATGTAGTAACTATGTCTTAAAGCTATGAATAAATTCCATTAATCCTTCACCTTTCTTAAATGAAAAATGTTTTAATTCAAAAAGAAGTACATGAATTTCGAATTTACCATTGAATTTAATTTAATTATATTGATGTGGTGACAATACTTTTTGTTTTCTGAATGAATGCTTGAACAGTGCATATTTTTGATCTTGTTGTTTATGAATGTTAAAATTGTTAGCTCTTGAAAGAATGATGAACAAAGAGAAATGTTATTGATGATCTGGACCGGAGTCTTAGACTAGCATTGCACTGATTCCTGGAATTCTCATTAAGAATTTTGATATCTTTTTCCATTTAATTTTCGAAAAACACAAAAAAATCAAAAAAATCATAAAATCCAAAAATTTCTTGTTTGAGTCTAGTGTTTCATTTTAAGTTTGGTGTCAATTATATGCATCCATTCATGTGTCTTAGGGATCTTCAAGTTGTTCTTGATGATTTTCGTGCTCTGATCTTTAAATTCAATTGACTTGAGTGTTTTGTGTGTCTCATATGCATTTTCATTTTGTTAGTGTCAGTGGTATACAAACTGCTAAGTTTGGTGTCTTGCGTGCATTGTTATTTGATTCTTGTTGCATTTTGATTTATCCTTATTATTAAAAATCCAAAAATATTTTTAATTTGTGTCTTCTCAAGTCAATGATACAGAGAATTGAAGATTCAGAACATACAGCAGAGGAATTACACAGAAAAAGCTGGGCGTTCAAAACGCCTAGTGAAGAAGGACAGACTGGCGTTTAAACGCCAGCCAGGGTACCTGGTTGGGCGTTTAACGCCCAAAAGGGTATAGTTTTGGGCGTTAAACGCCAGAATGTGCACCATTCTGGGCGTTTAACGCCAGGATGGCTACAGGGGGAAGATTCTGTTTTTCAATGCAATTTTTTTCAGGTTTTCAAAGTTTTTCAAACTCAAATCTTTTTCAAATCATATCTTTTCAATCATATGCTTTCAAAATCAATTTCTTTCCTTTTTCAAAGATACTTACTACCAATTAATGATTTGATTCAACATTTCAAGTATGTTGCCTTTTCTGTTGAGAAAGGTTTAATGTTTGAATCATATCTTTTCTTGTTAGTCAAGTTTTTAATTTTTTCAAATCAAATCTTTTTAAAATGTTTTTCAAATCATATCTTCTCAATCACAATTTTTTTTAAAACCAATCATATTTTCTTAACCACATCTTTTTCAAAATAATTTTCAATCAAATCTCTTTGATTTCTAATTTCAAAATCTTTTTCAAAAATTACTTTACTTCTTTCCCACTTTCATTTTCGAAAATGAAGTAATGTTTTTCAAAAATGTTTTCAAATTTTTACTTAATTTTCGAAAATCACTTCCCTTCTTCTCACATCCTTCTATTTATGGACTAACACTATCCCTTAATACAAAATTCGAACTCCATCTTCTTTGATAAGTTTGAATTTTCTACTTCTGTCTTCTACTCTTCTTTTCCTCTGACACTTCAAGGAATCTCTATACTGTGACATAGAGGATTCCACATTTTCTTGTTCTCTTCTCTTTCTTATGAGCAGGAGCAAAGACAAAAGCATTCTTGTTGAGGCAGACCCTGAACCTGAAAGGACCTTGAAGAGAAAGCTAAGAGAAGCTAAAGCACAACTCTCTTTAGAGGACCTGACCGAATTCTTCAAAGAAGAAGAACACATGGCAGCCGAAAACAACAATGCCAACAATGCAAGGAAGGTGCTGGGTGACTTCACTGCACCTACTCCCGATTTCTATGGGAGAAGCATCTCTATCCCTGCCATTGGAGCAAACAACTTTGAGCTTAAGCCTCAATTAGTTTCTCTAATGCAACAGAATTGCAAGTTCCATGGACTTCCATTGGAAGATCCTCATCAGTTCTTAGCTGAGTTCTTGCAAATCTGTGACACTGTCAAGACTAATGGGGTTGACCCTGAGATCTACAGACTTATGCTATTCCCTTTTGCTGTAAGAGACAGAGCTAGAACATGGTTGGACTCTCAACCTAAAGAAAGCCTGGACTCTTGGGAAAAGCTAGTCAATGCCTTCTTGGCAAAGTTCTTTCCACCTCAAAAATTGAGTAAGCTTAGAGTGGAAGTCCAAACCTTCAGACAGAAGGAAGGAGAATCCCTCTATGAAGCTTGGGAAAGATACAAACAATTAATCAGAAAGTGTCCTTCTGATATGCTTTCTGAATGGAGCATCATAGGTATTTTCTATGATGGTCTCTCAGAACTATCCAAGATGTCTTTGGATAGCTCTTCTGGAGGATCTCTTCATCTGAAGAAGACGCCTACTGAAGCTCAAGAACTGATTGAAATGGTTGCAAATAACCAATTCATGTACACTTCTGAAAGAAATCCTGTGAACAATGGGACTAGTCAGAAGAAAGGAGTTCTTGAGATTGACACTCTGAATGCCATTTTGGCTCAGAATAAAATATTGACCCAACAAGTCAATATGATTTCTCAAAGTCTGTCTGGAATGCAAAATGCACCAAGCAGTACTAAGGAAGCTTCATCTGAGGAAGAAGCTTATGATCCTGAGAACCCTTCAATGGAAGAGGTGAATTACATGGGAGAACCCTATGGAAACACCTATAATCCTTCATGGAGGAATCATCCAAATCTTTCATGGAAGGATCAACAGAGACCTCAACAAGGTTTCAATAACAATAATGGTGGAAGAAACAGGTTTAGCAAATAGCAAGCCTTTTCCATCATCTTCTCAGCAACAGACAGAGAGTTCTAAGCAGAATACCTCTGACTTAGCAACCATGGTCTCTGATCTAATCAAAACCACTCAAAGTTTCATGACTGAAACAAGGTCCTCCATTAGAAATTTGGAAGGACAAGTGGGTCAGCTGAGCAAGAAAATTACTGAACTCCCTCCTAGTACTCTTCCAAGCAATACAGAAGAAAATCCAAAAGGAGAGTGCAAGGCCATCAACATGGCCGAATTTTGGGAGGAAGAAGAGGCAGTGAACGGCACTGAGGAAGGCCTCACTGGACGTCCACTGACCTCCAATGAGTTCCCCAATGAGGAACCATGGGAATCTGAGGCTCAAAATGAGACCATAGAGATTCCATTGGACTTACTTCTACCATTCTTGAGCTCTGATGAGTATTCTTCCTCTGAAGAGGATGAGTATGTCACTGAGGAGCAAGTTGCTAAATACCTTGGAGCAATCATGAAGCTAAAAGACAAGTTATTTGGAAATGAGACTTGGGAGGATGAACCCCCTTTGCTCACCAAAGAACTGGATGACTTGTCTAGGCAGAAACAACCTCAAAAGAGACAGGACCTTGGGAAGTTTTCAATACCTTGTACCATAGGCACCATGACCTTCAAGAAGGCCTTGTGTGACTTAGGATCAAGTGTAAACCTCATGCCTCTCTCTGTAATGGAGAAGTTAGGGATCTCTGAGGTACAAGCTGCAAGAATCTCACTAGAGATGGCAGACAACTCAAGAAAACAAGCCCATGGACTTGTAGAGGACGTTCTGGTTAAAGTTGAAGACCATTACATCCCTACTGATTTCATAGTCCTAGAGACTGGGAAGTGCATGGATGAATCCATCATCCTTGGCAGACCCTTCCTAGCCACAGCAAAGGCTGTGATTGATGTTGATAGAGGAGAGTTGATCATTCAAGTGAATGAAGAATCCTTGGTGTTTAAGGCCCAAGGATACCCCTCTGTCATCATGGAGAAGAAGCATGAAGAGCTTCTCTCAAATCAGAGACAAACAGAGCCCCCACAGTCAAACTCTAAGTTTGGTGTTGGGAGGCCACAACCAAAACTCTAAGTTTGGTGTTGAAACCCCCACATTCAAACTCTAAGTTTGGTGTTGGGAGGTTCCAACATAGCTCTGAGCAATTCTGAGGCTCCATGAGAGTACTCTGTCAAGCTAATGACATTAAAGAAGCGCTTGTTGGGAGGCAACCCAATGTTTTATAATTAACTATTTTCTTTTGTTATTTTATGTCTTTTGTAGGTTGATGATCATGAGAAGTCACAAAATCAATGAAAAAAGCAAAAACAGAATGAAAAACAGGAAGAAAAATAGCACACCCTGGAGGACGCACCCACTGGCGTTTAAACGTCAGTGAGGTTAGCTGTTGGGCGTTTAATGCCCAGTCTGGCACCATTCTGGGCGTTTAACGCCAGAAAGGGGCACCAGACTGGCGTTAAACGCCAGAAATGGGCAAGAAGCTGGCGTTAAACGCCAGAAATGGGCACCAGCCCGGCGTTTAACGCCAGAAATGGCTCAAAACGTGATTTTGAATGCCATTTGGTGCAGGGATGACTTTTCCTTGACACCTCAGGATCTGTGGACCCCACAGGATCCCCACCTACCCTACCACTCTCTCTCTCTTCTTCACCCATTCACCAATCACCTCAATACCTCTTCCCCAAAAACCCTTCACCTATCAAATCCCATCTTTCTCTTCACCACTCACATCCATCCTTCATAAAACCCCACCATTCAAATTCAAACCACTTTCCCACCCAAACCCACCCTCAAATGACCGAACCTTCCTATCCCCCTCTCCTATATAAACCCTCCTTCACTCCTTCATTTTCACACAACATACACACCACTTCTCCCCTTCTTGGCCGAAAACAAAAGCCATTCCCTTTCCCCTCATTTCTTCTTCTTCTACTCTCTTCTTTCTTCTTTTGCTCGAGGACGAGCAAACCTTTTAAGTTTGGTGTGGTAAAAGCATTGCTTTTTGTTTTTCCATAACCATTTATGGCATCCAAGGCCGGAGAAACCTCTAGAAAGAGGAAAGGGAAGGCAAAAGCTTCCACCTCCGAGTCATGGGAGATGGAAAGATTCATCTCAAGGGTGCATCAAGACCACTTCTATGAAGTTGTGGCCTTGAAAAAGGTGATCCCCGAGGTCCCCTTTTCACTCAAAAAGGGTGAATATTCGGAGATCCGACATGAGATCCGAAGAAGAGGTTGGGAAGTTCTTACCAACCCCATTCAACAAGTCGGAATCTTGATGGTTCAAGAGTTCTATGCCAATGCATGGATCACCAAGAACCATGATCAAAGTGTGAACCCGGATCCAAAGAATTATCTTACTATGGTTCGGGGGAAATACTTGGATTTTAGTCCGGAAAGTGTGAGGGTGGCGTTCAACTTGCCTATGATGCAAGGAGATGAACATCCTTACACTAGAAGGGTCAACTTTGATCAAAGGTTGGACCAAGTCCTCACAATTGTATGTGAAGAGGGCGCCCAATGGAAGAGAGATTCAAGAGGAAAGCCGGTTCAATTGAGAAGGCATGACCTCAAACCCGTGGCTAGAGGATGGTTGGAGTTCATCCAACGCTCAATCATTCCCACTAGCAACCGGTCCGAAGTTACCATAGACCGGGCTATCATGATTCATAGCATCATGATTGGAGAAGAAATAGAAGTTCATGAGGTTATAGCCCAAGAACTTTATAAGGTGGCGGACAAGTCCTCTACCTTGGCAAGGTTAGCCTTTCCTCATCTCATTTGTCACCTCTGTTATTCAGTTGGAGTTGACATAGAGGGAGACATCCCTATTGATGAGGACAAACCCATCACTAAAAAGAGGATGGAGCACACAAGAGACCCCACTCATCATGAAATCCCTGAGATTCCTCAAGGGATGCACTTTCCTCCACAAAACTATTGGGAGCAACTAAACACCTCCCTAGGAGAATTGAGTTCCAACATGGGACAACTAAGGGTGGAGCATCAAGAACACTCCATCATCCTCCATGAAATTAGAGAAGATCAAAGAATCATGAGAGAGGAGCAACAAAGACAAGGAAGAGACATTGAGGAGCTCAAGCACTCCATAGGATCTTCAAGAGGAAGAAAGAGCCGCCATCACTAAGGTGGACCCGTTCTTTGATTTCCTTGTTCTTTATTCTTCTGTTTTTCGAATTTTATGCTTATGTTTGTCCATGTTTGTGTCTTGTGATCATTAGTGTCTTAGTGTCTATGCCTTAAAGTTATGAATGTCCTATGAATCCATCACCTCTCTTAATAAAAACGTGCTTAAATTGAAAAGGAAAGAATTGCATAAATTTTGAATTTTATAACAGTTTAATTATTTTGATGTGGTGGCAATATTTTTGTTTTCTGAATGTATGCTTAAACAGTGCATATGTATCTTGAATTTGTGGTTCATGAATGTTGGCTCTTGAAAGAATGATGAAAAAGGAGACATGTTACTGAGGATCTGAAAAATCATTAAAATGATTCTTGAAGCAAGAAAAAGCAAAAAAAAAAAAAGAGAGAAAAGGAAAAGAAAACGAAAAAAAAGAGAGAAAAGAAAGAAAAATAAAGTTGTGATCCAAGGCAATAAGAGTGTGCTTAAGAACCTTGGACACCTCTAATTGGGGACTCTAGCAAAGCTGAGTCACAATCTGAAAAGGTTCACCCAATTATGTGTCTGTGGCATGTATGTATCCGGTGGTAATACTGGAAGACAGAGTGCTTTGGGCCACGGCCAAGACTCAAAAAGTAGCTATGTTCAAGAATCATCATACTTTACTAGGAGAATCATTAACACTATCTGGATTCTAAGTTCCTAAAGAAGCCAATCATTCTGAATTTCAAAGGATAGAGTGAGATGCCAAAACTGTTCAGAGGCAAAAAGCTAAAAGCCCCGCTCATCTAATTAATACTGATCTTCACAGATGTTTTTGGGATTTATTGCATATTCTCTTCTTTTTATCTTATTTGATTTTCAGTTGCTTGAGGACAAGCAACAATTTAAGTTTGGTGTTGTGATGAGCGGATAATTTATACATTTTTTGGCATTGCTTTTAGTATGTTTTTGGTATGATCTAGTTAGTTTTTAGTATATTTTTATTAGTTTTTAGTTAAAATTCACTTTTCTGGACTTTACTATGAGTTTGTGTGTTTTTCTGTGATTTCAGGTATTTTCTGGCTGAAATTGAGGGACCTGAGCAAAAATCTGATTCAGAGACTAAAAAGGACTGCAGATGCTGTTGGATTCTGACCTCCCTGCACTCGAAGTGGATTTTATGGAGCTACAGAAGCCCAATTGGCGCGCTCTCAACGGCGTTGGAAAGTAGACATCCTGGGCTTTCCAGCAATATATGATAGTCCATACTGGCGTTCAAAGTCACCTTCAAGATTTCCAGCGTTAAACGCCGGAACTGGCACCCAAATGGGAGTTAAACGCCCAAACTGGCACTAAAGCTGGCATTTAACTCCAAGAAGAGTCTCTACACGAAAATGCTTCATTGCTCAGCCCAAGCACACACCAAGTGGGCCCGAAAGTGGATTTTTATGTCTTTTACTCACCTCTGTACACCCTAGGCTACTAGTTTTCTATAAGTAGGACCTTTTACTATTGTATTTTCATCTTTGGATTATTCTTGATCCTTTGATCATCTTTGGACATCTAGTTCTTAGATCATGATAGAGAATTTGGTAGCTATCTTCATTTTATGCTATCTTAGATCATTGGGAGGCTGGCCATTCGGCCATGCCTAGACCTTATGCTTATGTATTTTCAACGGTGGAGCTTCTACACACCATAGATTAAGGTGTGGAGCTCGCTGTACCTCGAGTATTAATGCAATTACTATTGTTCTTCCATTCAATTCCACTTGTTCTTGTTCTAAGATATCACTTGTTCTTCAACTTGATGAATGTGATGATCCGTGACACTCATCATCATTCTCACCTATGATTGTGTGACTGACAACCACCTCCGTTCTACCTTCGATTGGGTGAATATCTCTTGGATTCTTTAACCGGAATCTTCGTGGTATAGGCTAGAACTGATGGCGGCATTCAAGAGAATCCGGAAGGTCTAACCTTGTCTGTGGTATTCTGAGTAGGATTCAATGATTGAATGACTGTGACGTGCTTCAAACTCCTAGCAGGCGGGGCGTTAGTGACAGACGCAAAAGAATCGATGGATTCTATTCCGGCCTGACCGAGAACCGACAGATGAATTCCGCGTGCTGTGACAGAGCATATGCAATCGTTTTCACTGAGAGGATGGGAGGTAGCCATTGACAACGGTGAAACCCTACACAAGCTTGCCATGGAAAGGAATAAGAAGGATTGGATGAAGACAGTAGGAAAGCAGAGAGACGGAAGGGAAGGCATCTTCATGCGCTTATCTGAAGTTCCTACCAATGAATTACATAAGTATCTCTATCTTTACCTTTGTGTTATTTTCGTTCATCACCATATCCATTTGAGTTTGCCTGACTAAGATTTACAAGATGACCATAGCTTGCTTCATGCTAACAATCTCCGTGGGATCGACCCTTACTCGCGTAAGGTTTATTACTTGGACGACCCAGTGCACTTGCTGGTTAGTTGTGCGAAGTTGTGTAATGCCATGGTACTGAGCCACCAAGTTTTTGGGGTTCATGACCGGGGATTATGAGAGTTGTGAAAAGTATTGTTCACAATTTCGCGCACCAAGTTTTTGGCGCCGTTGCCGGGGATTGTTCAGTTTGGACAACTGAAGGTTCATCTTGTTGCTTAGATTAGGTATTTATTTTTTCGAAATTCTTGAAGATGAATTCTAGAGTTTCATGATGATTTGTTGAAGTCTGGCTGGCTGAGAAGCCATGTCTAATCTCATTGGACCGAGGTTTCAACTTATCATCACAAGAGCTTGTTGATTTCTATCAATCTTGCTTTTGGAGCAGTGATCTGCTAAGGCTTGGCTGGCCATTGGCCATGTCTAGTGTTTTGGACCGAAGCTTTCTTTGAAAGCTTGGCTGGCTGTGAAGCCATGTCTAATTCCTGGACCGGAGTCTTAGACTAGCATTGCACTGATTCCTGGAATTCTCATTAAGGAAGGGACATAGAAGAGCTTAAGGACATTGTTGGTCCTTTAAGAAGAAGATGCCACTAAGGTGGATTCATTCCTTGTTTTTATTTCTTTCTATTTTCGGTTTTGAATATTGTGTTTATCTATGTTTTGTGTCTTTATTTCATGGTCATTAGTATGTAGTAACTATGTCTTAAAGCTATGAATAAATTCCATTAATCCTTCACCTTTCTTAAATGAAAAATGTTTTAATTCAAAAAGAAGTACATGAATTTCGAATTTACCATTGAATTTAATTTAATTATATTGATGTGGTGACAATACTTTTTGTTTTCTGAATGAATGCTTGAACAGTGCATATTTTTGATCTTGTTGTTTATGAATGTTAAAATTGTTGGCTCTTGAAAGAATGATGAACAAAGAGAAATGTTATTGATGATCTGAAAAATCATGAAATTGATTCTTGAAGCAAGAAAAAGCAGTGAAAAGCAAAAGCTTGTGCGAAAAAAAAAGAAAAAAAAGGGTTGCGAAAAAAATAAAAAGCAAGCAAAAACAGCCAATAGCCCTTAAAACCAAAAGGCAAGGGTAAAAAGGATCCAAGGCTTTGAGCAACAATGGATAGGAGGGCCCAAGGAATTAAAATCCAGGCCTAAGCGGCTAAATCAAACTGTCCCTAACCATGTGCTTGTGTCATAAAGGTCCAAGTGAAAAGCTTGAGACTGAGTGGTTAAAGTCGTGATCCAAAGAAAAAAGAGTGTGCTTAAGAGCTCTGGACACCTCTAACTGGGGACTCTAGCAAAGCTGAGTCACAATCTGAAAAGGTTCACCCAGTCATGTGTCTGTGGCATTTATGTATCCGGTGGTAATACTGGAAAATAAAATGCTTAGGGCCACGGCCAAGACTCATAAAAGTAGCTGTGTTCAAGAATCAACATGCTTAACTAGGAAAGTCAATAATACTATCCGAAATTCTAAGTTCCTAGAGAAGCCAATCATTCTAAACTTCAAAGGAAAAAGTGAGATGCCAAAACTGTTCAGAAGCAAAAAGCTACAAGTCCCGCTCATCTAATTATGATTAATATTCATTGATATTATGAAATTTATAGTATATTCTCTTCTTTTTATCCTATTTGATTTTCAGTTGCTTGGGGACAAGCAACAATTTAAGTTTGGTGTTGTGATGAGCGGATAATTTATACGCTTTTTGGCATTGTTTTTAGGTAGTTTTTAGTAAGTTCAAGCTACGTTTAGGGATGTTTTCATTAGTTTTTATGTTAAATTCATATTTCTGGACTTTACTTTGAGTTTGCGTGTTTTTCTATGATTTCAGGTAATTTCTGGCTGAAATTGAGGGACTTGAGCAAAACTCCGAAAAAGGCTGACAAAAGGACTGCTGATGCTGTTGGAATCTGACCTCCCTGCACTCGAAATATATTTTCTGGAGCTACAGAACTCCAAATGGCGCGCTCTCAACGGCGTTGGAAAGTAGACCTCCAGAGCTTTCCAGCAGTATATAATAGTTCATACTTTATTCGGAAATTGACGATGTAATTTGGCGTTGAACGCTAAGTACATGCTGCTGTCTGGAGTTAAACGCCAGAAAAACGTCATGATCCGGAGTTGAACGCCCAAAACACGTTATAACTTGGAGTTCAACTCCAAGAAAAGTCTCAGCTCGTGGATAGATCAAGCTCAGCCCAAACATACACCAAGTGGGCCCCGGAAGTGGATTTATGCATCAATTACTTACTCATGTAAACCCTAGTAGCTAGTTTAGTATAAATAAGACTTTTTACTAGTGTATTAGTCGTCTTTTGACCACGTTACATCTTTGGTCTCAGTTTTGTATTATTCTTCATCTTAAGAGGCTATTGATCACATTCAGGGGGCTGGCCATTCGGCCATGCCTGAACCTTTTACTTATGTATTTTCAACAGTGGAGTTTCTGCACACCATAGATTAAGGGTGTGGAGCTCTGCTGTACCTCAAGTTTCAATACAATTACTATTACTTTCTATTCAATTCTCTTTTATTCTTATTCCAAGATATACGTTGCACTTCAACTTGATGAATGTGATGATCCGTGACACTCATCAACATTCTCACCTATGAACGCGTGTGATTGGTGCGCGAAATTGTGAACAATACTTTTTCACAACTCTCATAATCCCCGGTAATGGCTCCAAAAACGTGGTAGCTCAATACCATGGCATTACACAACTTCGCACAACTAACCAGCAAGTGCACTGGGTCGTCCAAGTAATAAACCTTACGTGAGTAAGGGTCGATCCCACGGAGATTGTTAGTATTGAAGCAAGCTATGGTCATCTTGTAAATCTTAGTCAGGCAAACTCAAATGATATGATGATGAACGAAAATAACATAAAAGATAAAGATAGAGATACTTATGTAATTCATTGGTAGGAACTTCAGATAAGCGCATGAAGATGCCTTCCCTTCCGTCTCTCTGCTTTCCTACTGTCTTCATCCAATCCTTCTTACTCCTTTCCATGGCAAGCTTAAGCAAGGGTTTCACCGTTGTCAGTGGCTACCTCCCATCCTCTCAGTGAAAGCGATTGCATATGCTCTGTCACAGCATAGCGGAATTCATCTGTCCGTTCTCAATCAGGCCGGAATAGAATCCAGTGATTCTTTTGCGTCTGTCACTAACGCCCCGCCCTCAGGAGTTTGAAGCACGTCACAGTCATTCAGTCATTGAATCCTACTCAGAATACCACAGACAAGGTTAGACCTTCCGGATTCTCTTGAATGCTGCCATCAGTTCTCGCCTATACCACGAAGATTCCGGTTAAAGAACCCAAGAGATATTCACTAGAGCGTTGGTTGCTTGTAGAACAAGAGTGGTTGTCAGTCACCTTGTTCATGGGTGAGAATGATGATGAGTGTCACGGATCATCACATTCATCAAGTTGAAGAACAAGTGATATCTTGGAACAAGAACAAGCGGAATTGAATGGAAGAACAATAGTAATTGCATTAATACTCGAGGTACAGCAGAGCTCCACACCTTAATCTATGGTGTGTAGAAACTCCACCGTTGAAAATACATAAGCATAAGGTCTAGGCATGGCCGAATGGCCAGCCTCCCAATGATCTAAGATAGCATAAAAATGAAGATAGCTACCAAAGTCCTCTAATACAATAGCAAAAGGTCCTACTTATAAGAACTAGTAGCCTAAGGTGTACAGAAATGAGTAAATGACATAAAAATCCACTTCCGGGCCCACTTGGTGTGTGCTTGGGCTGAGCATTGAAGCATTTTTCGTGCAGAGACTCTTCTTGGAGTTAAACGCCAGCTTTCATGCCAGTTTGGGCATTTAACTCCCATTTGGGTGCCAGTTCCAGCGTTTAACGCTAGGATTTCTTGAGGTGACTTTGAACGCCGGTTTGGGCCATCCAATCTTGGGCAAAGTATGGACTATCATATATTGCTGGAAAGCCCAGGATGTCTACTTTCCAACGCCGTTGAGAGCGCGCCAATTGGGCTTCTGTAGCTCCAGAAAATTCACTTCGAGTGCAGGGAGGTCAGAATCCAACAACATCTGCAGTCCTTTTTGGCCTCTGAATCAGATTTTTGCTCAGGTCCCTCAATTTCAGCCAGAAAATACCTGAAATCACAAAAAAGCACACAAACTCATAGTAAAGTCCAGAAAAGTGAATTTTAACTAAAAACTAATAAAAATATACTAAAAACTAACTAGATCATATCAAAAACATACTAAAAACAATGCCAAAAAGTATACAAATTATCCGCTCATCACAACACCAAACTTAAATTGTTGCTTGTCCCCAAGCAACTGAAAATCAAACAAGATAAAAAGAAGGGAATATGCAATGAATTCCAAAAACATCTGTGAAGATCAGTATTAATTAGATGAGCGGGGCTTTTACTTTTTGCCTCTGAATAGTTTTGGCATCTCACTCTATCCTTTGAAATTCAGAATGGTTGGCTTCTTTAGGAACTCAGAGTCCAGATAGTGTTAATGATTCTCCTAGTAAAGTATGATGATTCTTTGAACAAAGCTACTTATTGAGTCTTGGCTGTGGCCCAAAGCACTCTGTCTTCCAGTATTACCACCGGATACATACATGCCACAGACACATAATTGGGTGAACCTTTTCAGATTGTGACTCAGCTTTGCAAAAGTCCCCAATTAGAGGTGTCCAGGGTTCTTAAGCACACTCTTATTTGCCTTGGATCACAACTCTTTATTCTCTATTTTTTTTCGTTTTCTTCTTTCTTTTTTTTTTTCTTTCGGTTTTTTTTTTCTTTTTTTTTGAATAGAAATGCTTTTTCTTGCTTCAAGAATCATTTTAATGATTTTTCAGATCCTCAGTAACATGTCTCCTTTTTCATCATTCTTTCAGGAGCCAACATTCATAAACCACAAATTCAAGATACATATGCACTGTTTAAGCATACATTCAGAGAACAAAAATATTACCACCACATCAAAATAATTAAACTGTTATAAAATTCAAAATTCATGCAATTCTTTCTTTTATCAATTAAGCACATTTTTATTCAAGAAAGGTGATGGATTCATAGGACATTCATAACTTTAAGGCATAGACACTAAGACACTAATGATCACAAGACACAAACATGGATAAACATAAGCACTAAAAATTCGAAAAACAGAAGAACAAATAACAAGGAAATCAAAGAACGGGTCCACCTTAGTGATGGCGGCTCTTTCTTGCTCTTGAAGATCCTATGGAGTGCTTGAGCTCCTCAATGTCTCTTCCTTGTCTTTGTTGCTCCTCCCTCATGATTCTTTGCTCTTCTCTAATTTCATGAAGGATGATGGAGTGTTCTTGATGCTCCACCCTTAGTTGTCCCATGTTGGAACTCAACTCTCCTAGGGAGGTATTTAGTTGCTCCCAATAGTCTTGTGGAGGAAAGTGCATCCCTTGAGGAATCTCAGGGATCTCATGATGAGTGGGGTCTCTTGTGTACTCCATCCTTTTCTTGGTGATGGGTTTGTCCTCATCAATGGGAATGTCTCCATCTATGTCAACTCCAACTGAATAACAGAGGTGACAAATGAGATGAGGAAAGGCTAACCTTGCCAAGGTGGAGGTCTTGTCCGCCACCTTATAGAGTTCTTGGGCTATAACCTCATGAACCTCTATTTCTTCTCCAATCATGATGCTATGGATCATGATAGCCCGATCTATGGTAACTTCGGACCGGTTGCTAGTGGGAATGATTGAGCGTTGTATGAACTCTAACCATCCTCTAGCCACGGGCTTGAGGTCATGCCTTCTCAATTGGACCGGCTTTCCCCTTGAATCTTTCTTCCATTGTGCGCCCTCTTCACATATGACTGTGAGGACTTGGTCCAACCTTTGATCAAAGTTGACCCTTCTAGTGTAAGGATGCTCATCTCCTTGCATCATAGGCAAGTTGAACGCCACCCTCACACTCTCCGGACTAAAATCCAAGTATTTCCCCCGAACCATAGTGAGATATTTCTTTGGATTCGGGTTCACACTTTGGTCATGGTTCTTGGTGATCCATGCATTGGCATAGAACTCTTGAACCATCAAGATTCCGACTTGTTGAATGGGGTTGGTAAGAACTTCCCAACCTCTTCTTCGGATCTCATGTCGGATCTCCGGATATTCACCCTTTTTGAGTGAAAAGGGGACCTCGGGGATCACCTTCTTCAAGGCCACAACTTCATAGAAGTGGTCTTGATGCACCCTTGAGAGGAATCTATCCATCTCCCATGACTCGGAGGTGGAAGCTTTTGCCTTCCCTTTCCTCTTTCTAGAGGTTTCTCTGGCCTTGAATGCCATAATGGTTATGGAAAAACGAAAAAAGCAACGCTTTTACCACACCAAACTTAAAATGTTTGCTCGTCCTCGAGCAAAAGAAGAAAGAAGATAGTAGAAGAAGAAGAAATGAGGAAGAGGGAGATGGTGGTGTGTTCGGCCAAAGAGGGGGAGAAGTGGTGTTTAGGTTGTGTGAAAATGAAGGGTTGAAGAAGGGTATATATAGGAGAGAGGGGGGTAAAGGTTCGGCCATTATGGGTGGGTTTTGGGAGGGAAAGTGGTTTGAATTTGAAGGGTGAGGTTGATGGGGATTTATGAAGGATGGATGTGAGTGGTGAAGAGAAAGATGGGATTTGATAGGTGAAGGGTTTTTGGGGAAGAGGTGTTGAGGTGATTGGTGAATGGGGGAAGAAGAGAGAGAATGATGGTAGGGTAGGTGGGGATCCTGTGGGGTCCACAGATCCTGTGGTGTCAAGGAAAAGTCATCCCTGCACCAAATGGCATCAAAATTCACGTTTTGAGCCATTTCTGGCGTTAAACGCCGGGCTGGTGCCCATTCCTGGCGTTTAACGCCAGGTTCTTGCTCTTTTCTGGCGTTTAACGCCAGTCTGGTGCCCCTTTCTGGCGTTAAACGCCCAGAATGGTGCCAGACTGGGCGTTAAACGCCCAACTGCTAGGCTTACTGGCGTTTGAACGCCAGCAGCATCTTCCTCCAGGGTGTGCTGTTTTTCTTCCTGTTTTTCATTCTGTTTTTGCTTTTTTCATTGTTTTTGTGACTTCTTATGATCTTCAACCTACAAAAAAGATAAAATAACAAAAGAAAATAATTAAGTATAAAACATTGGGTTGCCTCCCAACAAGCGCTTCTTTAATGTCATTAGCTTGACAGAGGGCTTCTCATGGAGCCTCAGAAATACTCAGAACCGTGTTGGAACCTCTCAACACCAAACTTATAGTTTGAATGTGGGGGTTCAACACCAAACTTAGAGTTTGGTTGTGGCCTCCCAACACCAAACTTAGAGTTTGACTGTGGGGGCTCTGTTTGGCTCTGTTTTGAGAGAAGCTCTTCATGCTTCCTCTCCATGATGACAGAGGGATATCCTTGGGCCTTAAACACCAAGGATTCTTCATTCACTTGAATGATCAACTCTCCTCTATCAACATCAATCACAGCCCTTGCTGTGGCTAGGAAGGGTCTGCCAAGGATGATGGATTCATCCATGCACTTCCCAGTCTCTAGGACTATGAAATCAGTAGGGATGTAATGGTCTTCAACTTTGACCAGAACATCCTCTATAAGTCCATGGGCTTGTTTTCTTGAGTTGTCTGCCATCTCTAGTGAGATTTTTGCAGCTTGCACCTCAAAGATCCCTAATTTCTCCATTACAGAGAGGGGCATGAGGTTTACACTTGACCCTAAGTCACACAAGGCCTTCTTGAAGGTCATGGTGCCTATGGTACAAGGTATAGAAAACTTCCCAGGATCCTGCCTCTTTTGAGGCAGTTTCTGCCTAGACAAGTCATCCAGTTCTTTGGTGAGCAAAGGGGATTTATCCTCCCAAGTCTCATTTCCAAATAACTTGTCATTTAACTTCATGATTGCTCCAAGGTATTTAGCAACTTGCTCTTCAGTGACATACTCATCCTCTTCGGAGGAGGAATACTCATCAGAGCTCATGAATGGCAGAAGTAAGTCCAATGGAATCTCTATGGTCTCAGTTTGAGCCTCAGATTCCCATGGTTCCTCATTGGGGAACTCATTGGAGGCCAGTGGACGTCCGGTGAGGCCTTCCTCAGTGGCGTTCACTGCCTCTTCTTCCTCCCAGAATTCGGCCATGTTGATGGCCTTGCACTCTCCTTTTGGATTTTCCTCAGTATTGCTTGGAAGAGTACTTGGAGGGAGTTCAGTAATTTTCTTGCTCAGCTGACCCACTTGTCCTTCCAAATTTCTGATAGAGGACCTTGTTTCAGTCATGAAACTTTGAGTGGTTTTGATCAGATCAGAGACCATAGTTGCTAAGTCAGAGGTATTCTGCTTAGAACTCTCTGTCTGTTGCTGAGATGATGATGGAAAAGGCTTGCTATTGCTAAACCTGTTTCTTCCACCATTATTGTTATTGAAACCTTGTTGAGGTCTCTGTTGATCCTTCCATGAAAGATTTGGATGATTCCTCCATGAAGGATTGTAGGTGTTTCCATAGGGTTCTCCCATGTAATTCACCTCTTCTATTGAAGGGTTCTCAGGATCATAGGCTTCTTCCTCAGATGAAGCTTCCTTAGTACTGCTTGGTGCATTTTGCATTCCAGACAGACTTTGAGAAATCATATTGACTTGTTGAGTCAATATTTTGTTCTGAGCCAATATGGCATTCAGAGTATCCATCTCAAGAACTCCTTTCTTCTGACTAGTCCCATTGTTCACAGGATTTCTTTCAGAAGTGTACATGAATTGGTTATTTGCAACCATTTCAATCAGTTCTTGAGCTTCAGTAGGCGTCTTCTTCAAATGAAGAGATCCTCCAGAAGAGCTATCCAAGGACATCTTGGACAGTTCAGAGAGACCATCATAGAAAATTCCTATGATGCTCCATTCAGAAAGCATGTCAGAGGGACATTTTCTGATTAATTGTTTGTATCTTTCCCAAGCTTCATAGAGGGATTCTCCTTCCTTCTGTCTGAAGGTTTGGACTTCCACTCTAAGCTTACTCAATTTTTGAGGTGGAAAGAACTTTGCCAAGAAGGCATTGACTAGCTTTTCCCAAGAGTCCAGGCTTTCTTTAGGTTGAGAGTCCAACCATGTTCTAGCTCTGTCTCTTACAGCAAAAGGGAATAGCATAAGTCTGTAGACCTCAGGGTCAACCCCATTAGTCTTGACAGTGTCACAGATTTGCAAGAACTCAGCTAAAAACTGATGGGGATCTTCCAATGGAAGTCCATGGAACTTGCAATTCTGTTGCATTAGAGAAACTAATTGAGGCTTAAGCTCAAAGTTGTTTGCTCCAATGGCAGGGATAGAGATGCTTCTCCCATAGAAGTCGGGAGTAGGTGCAGTAAAGTCACCCAGCACCTTCCTTGCATTGTTGGCATTGTTGTTGTTTTCGGCTGCCATGAGTTCTTCTTCTTTGAAGAGTTCGTTCAGGTGCTCTAAAGAGAGTTGTGCTTTGGCTTCTTTGAGCTTTCTTTTCAAGGTCCTTTCAGGTTCAGGATCAGCCTCAACAAGAATGCCTTTGTCTTTGCTCCTGCTCATAAGAAAGAGAAGAGAACAAGAAAATGTGGAATCCTCTATGTCACAGTATAGAGATTCCTTTAGGTGTCAGAGGAAAAGAAGAGTAGAAGACAGAAGTAGAAAATTCGAACTTATCAGAGAAAATGGAGTTCGAATTTTGCATTAAGGGGTAGTGTTAGTCCATAAATGGAAGGATATGAGAAGGAGGGAACTAATTTTCGAAAATTAAGTGAAAAATTTTGAAAACATTTTTGAAAAACATTACTTAATTTTCGAAAAATGAAGATGGAAAAGAAATCAAATGATTTTTGAAAAAGATTTTGAAATTAGAAATCAGAAAGATTTGATTGAAAACTATTTTGAAGAAGATGTGGTTAAGAAGATATGATTTGAAAACAATTGTAAAATATATGATTTGAAAACATTTTAAAAACATTTGATTTGAAAATTAAAAACTTGACTAACAAGAAAAGATATGATTCAATCATTAAACCTTTCTCAACAGAAAAGGTAACATACTTGAAATGTTGAATCAAATCATTAATTGATAGTAAGTATCCTTGAAAAAGGAAAGAAGTTAATTTTGAAAAAGATTTGATTGAAAAATTGATTTGAAAAAGATTTGATTTTGAAAAGATGTTGAAAACTTAAAAAAAATTGATTTGAAAACAAAATCTTCCCCCTTTAGCCATCCTGGCGTTAAACGCCCAGAATGGTGCACATTCTGGCGTTTAACGCCCAAAATGCTACCCTTTTGGGCGTTAAACGCCCAACCAGGTACCCTGGCTGGCGTTTAAACGCCAGTCTGTCCTTCTTCACTGGGCGTTTTGAACGCCCAGCTTTTTCTGTGCAATTCCTCTGCTGTATGTTCTGAATCTTCAATTCTCTGTATTATTGACTTGAAAAGACACAAATTAAAAATATTTTTTTTGGATTTTTAATAATAATGAGGAAAAATCAAAATGCAACAAGAATCAAATAACAATGCATGCAAAACACCAAACTTAGCAGTTTGTATACTACTGACACTAACAAAATGAAAATGCATATGAGACACTCAAAACACTCAAGTCAATAGAATTCAAAGATCAGAGCACGAAGATCATCAAGAATTACTTGAAGATCCTTAAGACATATGAATGAATGCATGCAGTTGACACCAAACTTAACATGAGACACTAGACTCAAACAAGAAATTTTTGGATTTTATGATTTTTTTGATTTTTTTTTGTGTTTTTCGAAAATTAAGTGGAAAAAGATATCAAAATTCTTAATGAGAATCCCAGGAATCATGCAATGTTAGTCTAAAGCTTCAGTCTAAAGGAATTAGACATGGTCAGCCAAGCTTCAGCAGAACATTGCATTCAAGAGCTAAATTGATGAAGATCAATCAGCTTTGGTGATGATAAGAACATCACCTTGAAACACTAGAATTCATTCTTAAGAACTTTGAAGAAAAAAAAATACCTAATCTAAGCAACAAGATGAACCGTCAGTTGTCCAAACTCAACAATCCCCGGCAACGGCGCCAAAAACTTGGTGTTGTTGCCGGATCTTGGCACTGATGTTACCAAAAGCTTGCTCAAAACTTGAACAATCCCCGGCAACGGCGCCAAAAATTTGGTGCGCGAAATTGTGAACAATACTTTTTCACAACTCTCATAATCCCCGGTAATGGCTCCAAAAACGTGGTAGCTCAATACCATGGCATTACACAACTTCGCACAACTAACCAGCAAGTGCACTGGGTCGTCCAAGTAATAAACCTTACGTGAGTAAGGGTCGATCCCACGGAGATTGTTAGTATTGAAGCAAGCTATGGTCATCTTGTAAATCTTAGTCAGGCAAACTCAAATGATATGATGATGAACGAAAATAACATAAAAGATAAAGATAGAGATACTTATGTAATTCATTGGTAGGAACTTCAGATAAGCGCATGAAGATGCCTTCCCTTCCGTCTCTCTGCTTTCCTACTGTCTTCATCCAATCCTTCTTACTCCTTTCCATGGCAAGCTTAAGCAAGGGTTTCACCGTTGTCAGTGGCTACCTCCCATCCTCTCAGTGAAAGCGATTGCATATGCTCTGTCACAGCATAGCGGAATTCATCTGTCCGTTCTCAATCAGGCCGGAATAGAATCCAGTGATTCTTTTGCGTCTGTCACTAACGCCCCGCCCTCAGGAGTTTGAAGCACGTCACAGTCATTCAGTCATTGAATCCTACTCAGAATACCACAGACAAGGTTAGACCTTCCGGATTCTCTTGAATGCTGCCATCAGTTCTCGCCTATACCACGAAGATTCCGGTTAAAGAACCCAAGAGATATTCACTAGAGCGTTGGTTGCTTGTAGAACAAGAGTGGTTGTCAGTCACCTTGTTCATGGGTGAGAATGATGATGAGTGTCACGGATCATCACATTCATCAAGTTGAAGAACAAGTGATATCTTGGAACAAGAACAAGCGGAATTGAATGGAAGAACAATAGTAATTGCATTAATACTCGAGGTACAGCAGAGCTCCACACCTTAATCTATGGTGTGTAGAAACTCCACCGTTGAAAATACATAAGCATAAGGTCTAGGCATGGCCGAATGGCCAGCCTCCCAATGATCTAAGATAGCATAAAAATGAAGATAGCTACCAAAGTCCTCTAATACAATAGCAAAAGGTCCTACTTATAAGAACTAGTAGCCTAAGGTGTACAGAAATGAGTAAATGACATAAAAATCCACTTCCGGGCCCACTTGGTGTGTGCTTGGGCTGAGCAATGAAGCATTTTTCGTGCAGAGACTCTTCTTGGAGTTAAACGCCAGCTTTCATGCCAGTTTGGGCGTTTAACTCCCATTTGGGTGCCAGTTCCAGCGTTTAACGCTGGGATTTCTTGAGGTGACTTTGAACGCCGGTTTGGGCCATCAAATCTTGGGCAAAGTATGGACTATCATATATTGCTGGAAAGCCCAGGATGTCTACTTTCCAACGCCGTTGAGAGCGCGCCAATTGGGCTTCTGTAGCTCCAGAAAATTCACTTCGAGTGCAGGGAGGTCAGAATCCAACAGCATCTGCAGTCCTTTTTGGTCTCAGAATCAGATTTTTGCTCAGGTCCCTCAATTTCAGCCAGAAAATACCTGAAGTCACAGAAAAACACACAAACTCATAGTAAAGTCCAGAAAAGTGAATTTTAACTAAAAACTAATAAAAATATACTAAAAACTATCTAGATCATACCAAAAACATACTAAAAACAATGCCAAAAAGTATACAAATTATCCGCTCATCAGTGATTGACAACCACATCCGTTCCACCTTAGGCCGGGCGCATATCTCTTAGATTCCCCAATAGAATCTTCGTGGTATAAGCTAGATAGATGGCGGCATTCATGAGGATCCGAAAAGTCTAAACCTTGTCTATGGTATTCCGAGTATGATTCTGGGATTGAATGACTGTGACGAGCTTCAAACTCCTGAAGGCTGGGGGTGATGACAAGCGCAAAAGAATCAAGGGATTCTATTCCAACCTGATTGAGAACCGACAGATGATTAGCCGTGCTGTGACAGAGCATAGGAACGTTTTTACTGAGAGGATGGGATGTAGCCATTGACAACGGTGATGCCCTTCATACAGCTTGCCATGGAAAGGAGTAGGAAGGATTGGATGAATGTAACAAGAAAATAGAGATACGAGAGGAGCACAGCATCTTCACACACTTATCTGAAATTCCCACTATTGCTTTACATGAGTATTTCTATCCCTTTTTATTTTCTATTTATTTATTAATTTTCGAACTCACCATAAACCAATTTAATCTGCCTAACTGAGATTTACAAGGTGACCATAGCTTGCTTCATACCAACAATTTTTGTGGGATCGACCCTTACTCACGTAAGGTATTACTTGGATGACCCAGTACACTTGCTGGTTAAGTTGAACGGAGTTGTGGAAAGAAAGTGCTGAGTTAGTCTTTTTGGCACATGCCAAAGAGCCATTATTGTTGATCACAATTTCGTCCACCATTAGTTAACCCTCAATGAATGAAGGAAAGTCAAGTAGTTGAGCCAACTTCTATTCACAAGTCCTAATCCTCTCCCTTGGGAAGGATTAGTGATGAGCGGATAATTTGTACGCTTTTTGGCATTGTTTTTAGTATGTTTTTAGTATGTTCTAGTTAGTTTTTAGTATATTTTTATTAGTTTTTAGTTAAAATTCACTTTTCTGGACTTTACTATGAGTTTGTGTGTTTTTCTGTGATTTCAGGTATTTTCTGGCTGAAATTGAGGGACCTGAGCAAAAATCTGATTTAGAGGCTGAAAAGGACTGCAGATGCTGTTGGATTCTGACCTCCCTGCACTCAAAGTGGATTTTCTGGAGTTACAGAAGCCCAATTGGCGCGCTCTTAACGGCGTTGAAAGTAGACATCCTGGGCTTTCCAGCAATATATAATAGTCCATAATTTTCCCGAGATTTGATGGCCCAAATCGGCGTTCCAAATCAGCTCAAGAATGCCCGGCGTTAAACGCCGGAACTGGCACAAGAATGGGAGTTAAACGCCCAAACTGGCACAAAAGCTGGCGTTTAACTCCGAGAAGAGTCTCTACACGAAAATGCTTTAATGCTCAGCCCAAGCACACACCAAGTGGGCCCGGAAGTGGATTTTTCTGTCATTTACTCATCTCTGTAAACCCTAGGCTACTAGTTCTCTATAAGTAGGACCTTTTACTATTGTATTTTCATCTTTGGACGTCTAGTTCTTAGATCATCTTGGTAGTTATCCTTGTTCTTATGCTATCTTAGATCATTGGGAGGCTGGCCATTCGGCCATGCCTGAACCTTGTTCTTATGTATTTTCAACGGTGGAGTTTCTACACACCATAGATTAAGGTGTGGAGCTCTGCTGTACCTCGAGTATTAATGCAATTACTATTGTTCTTCTATTCAATTCAGCTTGTTCTTGTTCCAAGATATCACTTGTTCTTCAACTTGATGAATGTGATGATCCGTGACACTCATCATCATTCTCACCTATGAACGTGTGCCTGACAACCACCTCCATTCTACCTTAGATTGGGTGGATATCTGTTGGATTCTTTAACCGGAATCTTCGTGGTATAAGCTAGAACTGATGGCGGCATTCAAGAGAATCCGGAAGGTCTAAACCTTGTCTGTGGTATTCTGAGTAGGATTCAATGATTGAATGACTGTGACGAGCTTCAAACTCCTGAAGGCTGGGCGTTAGTGACAGACGCAAAAGAATCACTGGATTCTATTCCAACCTGATTGAGAACCGACAGATGATTAGCCGTGCCGTGACAGGGTGCGTTGAACATTTTCACTGAGAGGATGGGAGGTAGCCACTGACAACGGTGAAACCCTACATACAGCTTGCCATGGAAAGGAGTAAGAAGGATTGGATGAAGACAGTAGGAAAGCAAAGAGACGGAAGGGACAAAGCATCTTCATACGCTTATCTGAAATTCCCACCAATGAATTACATAAGTATCTCTATCTTTATCTTTATGTTTTATTCATCATTCATAACCATTTGAGTTTGCCTGACTAAGATTTACAAGGTGACCATAGCTTGCTTCATACCAACAATCTCTGTGGGATCGACCCTTACTCGCGTAAGGTTTATTACTTGGACGACCCAGTACACTTGCTGGTTAGTAGTGCGAAGTTGTGATAAAGAGTTGAGATTGCAATTGAGCGTACCATGTTGATGGCGCCATTGATGATCACAATTTCGCGCACCAATTAGCGTTAACAACTAGAGAGCTAGCCAACAACTTCCAGTTACTATTTAACTCTTGAGTTTTCCAACTTAAGGGTCTCCAAATATTACTCTCACTCCAAAGCCAAGTTGGAAGCCTATGCCATTGACATGGATACCAATTTTGCATACATGTAAAGGGAGTAGAAAGAAGACATGATAATTTTGGAATTGAGTTGAGATAATCAAGCAAATAAGGAAATTAAATAGAAAAATACTTTTTGCATTAATAAATTGACACGATGAGAAGATAAACTAAAGTAATAGAATAAATAAAAGTAGAAGAAAAACTAAATTAAAAGAACATTGAACTTGGAATTGGAAAGAAATAAACCTAAAACTAAGAGAAATCTTAAATCCTAGAGAGAGGAGAAAGCCTCTCTCTCTAAAAACTACATCTAAAACGTAAGTTGTGAATAATGAGAAGTGTCTCTTTCATTTCTCTACTCTGTAGCCTCTAATCAGTGTTTTCGGGCTTAAAACTGGGCCAAAAATAGCCCAGAAATCACCCCCAGCGATTTCTGATACTTCCAGCATGTGGTTCATGCATGCGGACGCGTCATGTACGAGTACGCGTCGCTTGTCTGCGCCCAATCCACGCGTGCGCGTGCTTTGTGCGTGCCCATCCCTAAACGCTAAGTCAAATATGGCAAATTGTATATCGTTGTGAAGCCTCGTATGTTAGCTTTCCAACGCAACTGGAAGCGCCTCATTTGGACCTCTGTAGCTCAATTTATGATCGATTGAGTGCAAAGAGGTCAGGGTTGACAGCTTTGCAGTTCCTTCAGCTTCTTGTATTCCTTCCACTTTTGCATGCTTCCTTTCCATCCTCTAAGCCATTCTTGCCCTGTAATCTCTGAAAACACTTAACACACATATCAAGGCATCGAATGGTAATGAAAGAAGATTAAACATAGCAAATTTAAGGCCAAAGAATCATGTTTTCAATCATAGCATAAGATTAGGAAGGAAAGTGTAAAACATGCGGATTCTATGAATAAATGTAGGAATAGTGGACAAAATCCACTCAATCAAGCACAAGATGTACCACAAAATAGTGGTGTATCAAATCTCCCCACACTTAAACATTAGCATGTCCTCATGCTAAGCTCAAGAGAAATTATAAGAGAGTGAAGAGGAATGGCAGAAAGTATGAGATGCAACCTATCTATATGAATGCAATTACATGCAAAGATGTTTCTACTAACTTGGTTAAAAGTAATCAAATCCTTCAAGAAGAAATATGAACTGGATCTCACTAATTCAAATCATAAAATAAGGTACAAGTAAACTTGCAAAAGAAGATAGCTCATGAAAGCCGGGAACAAGGAATCAAGCATCGAACTCTCACTGGAAGTGTATACACTCTAATTACTCAAGTGTTTAAGGTTCGATTATCTCAATTCTCTACTAACTTTGCTTTCTAAGACTTGCTCTTCTTCTACCAATCAACAGAAATTTAATGCACAAATACACAAATCAAGAGGTCTTTTAAGGGTTGTAATGGGGTTAGGGTCAAGGTAGGATTGTATTTGGTCAAGTGGACTAAAATCTGAATCTTTGATTAACCCAAACTTCGTACCTAACTTTAGACAATCTATATAATCAGCATATAAAATCTAACTGCCCATTAACTATGTTTTCCACACACTCATGCATCCCAAATTGATTACAACTTATATGCATTGCTTTCACCATTTACCTTGGGGTATTTTGTCCCCTTTTTATTGTTTGCTCTTTTTCTTTTTTTTCTCTTTTTTTCTTTTTCTCCTTTCTTTTCTTTTGTTTTTCTCAATGCATATGATTAAAGTATTGAATGCAATAATATGTGCTCAACTATTATTTTGCATATTTTCATAAGAATATACAACACCAAATTCTCAAACCAAATATTGGCAAACCCAATTTCCTCACACTTAATTCGTGAGCACTCTCACTAGTCTAAGCTAACCAAGGATTCAAATTAGGGACATTATTGTTTTCTGCTTAGAGTTAATGATGAGCTAAAGTAAAGAACAAATGGGTAAAATAGGCTCAACTTTGGTTTGCAAAGGATAATGAAAAGGTTAAGGCCATATGGGTATGTAAGCTCAGTGAAACAAAGGCCTCAATCATATAAGTGTATGCAAACATCAAATAATGGAAATATAGAATTAAGCAAGACAAAGATCACAATTATAGAGAGAACAACACACACCAAAATAAAATATTGGTTGATAAAATGCAACCAATCAATTAGGCTCAAAATCTCACTGGTTTTGTGTGTTCGAGCTCTAAACCATGTTCCAAAATAAAATTTCATCAAACAAGTTTAACAAAAGTTTTGATTTAAATTAGTGAAATGCTATAAAAAAGTTTCTTGAAAAAGAAAATACTACTTCAACCAAGTAGTAGTAGAATATGCACGAAATCAAACAAGCATGCAGTCAAACATGCAAAAGCAACAACTAATTTAACAAAGAAAATTTTAACATTGGTGTTGAGACAGGAAGGTACTAACCCACGGAGATTGGTATCGACCTCCCCACACTTAAAGACTGCACCATCCTCGGTGCATGCTGAGAGGTGCAAGTGGACGGGTTGCTACAACTGATGCTTTTCACCAAAGGTTGTGCAGATGGACTTCTCGGTTTCCCCATTGAGAAGCTTTCCCTTTTCCTTCTTGGTGGCCATTGATGAGCGGATAATTTGTATGCTTTTTGGCATTCTTTTTAGTATGTTTTTAGTATGATCTGGTTAGTTTTTAGTATATTTTTATTAGTTTTTAGTTAAAATTCACTTTTCTAGACTTTACTATGAGTTTGTGTGTTTTTCTGTGATTTCAGGTATTTTCTGGCTGAAATTGAGGGCCCTGAGCAAAAATCTGATTCCGAGACCAAAAAGGACTGCAGATGCTGTTGGATTCTGACCTCCCTGCACTCGAAGTGGATTTTCTGGAGCTACGGAAGCCCAATTGGCGCGCTCTCAATGGCGTTGGAAAGTAGACATCCTGGGCTTTCCAGCAATATATGATAGTCCATACTTTGCCCAAGATTTGATGGCCCAAACCGGCGTGGCAAATCAGCCTCAGAATTTCCAGCGTTAAACGCTGGAACTGGCATAAAACTTGGAGTTAAACGCCCAAACTGGCATGAGAACTGGCGTTTAACTCCAGAAAATGTCTCTACACATAAAAGCTTCAATGCTCAGCCCAAGCACACACCAAGTGGACCCAGAAGTGGATTTTTACGTCATTTACTCATTTCTGTACACCCTAGGCTACTAGTTTACTATTAATAGGATCTTTTGAGATTGTATCGGTACCTCATGACACTTTACACGTTTTCTTTGTGTACTTTCCACAGCATGAGTCTCTAAACCCCATGGTTGGGGGTGAGGAGCTCTGCTGTGTCTTGATGGATTAATGCAACTACTACTGTTTCTCATTCAATCATGCTTGCTTCCATTCTAAGATAATACTTGTTCTTAACCCGGATGAATGTGATGATCCGTGACAATCATCATCATTCTCAACTATGAACGTGTGCTTGACAACCACCTCCGTTCTACCTTAGATTAAGTAGTTATCTCTTGGGTACTTTAACCGGAATCTTCGTGGTATAAGCTAGAATTGATGGCGGCATTCAAGAGAATCCGGAAGGTCTAAACCTTGTCTGTGGTATTCTGAGTAGGATTCAATGATTGAATGACTGTGACGTGCTTCAAACTCCTAGCAGGCGGGGCGTTAGTGACAGACGCAAAAGAATCACTGGATTCTATTCCGGCCTGACCGAGAACCGACAGATGAATTCCGCGTGCTGTGACAGAGCATATGCAATCGTTTTCACTGAGAGGATGGGAGGTAGCCATTGACAACGGTGAAACCCTACATACAGCTTGCCATGGAAGGAGACTTGCGTGTTTGAAGAAGAAGACAGTAGGAAAGCAGAGATTCAGAAGATGGAGCATCTCCAAACCTCAACCTATTCTCCATTACTGCAAAACAAGTAATCATTTCATGTTCTTTAGCTTTTCACAATCAATCCTGATAGTTTCTGATATCCTGACTAAGATTTACAAGATAACCATAGCTTGCTCCAAGCCGACAATCTCCGTGGGATCGACCCTTGCTCACGCAAGGTATTACTTGGACGACCCAGTGCACTTGCTGGTTAGTTATGCGGGGTTGCAAAAGTGTGATTGCAATTTCGTGCACCAAGTTTTTGGCGCCGTTGCCGGGGATTGTTGAGTTTAGACAACTGACGGCTTATCTTGTTGCTTAGATTAGGACTGTTTTATTTTTGTGGTTTAGAGTCTTTTAGTTGAGTCTAGTTTCATATTTTAAGTTTGGTGTCAATTGCATGCTTTTGCTTTTCTTTTAATTTTCGATTTTTTTGCATGTTCTTAGTCCCTTTTTGATTCATAAAAATTCTAAGTTCGGTGTCCTCTTTGTGTTTTTCTCTTAAAAATTTTTCGAAAAATTAGTGTTTGATTTTCTAAAAATTTTAAGTTTGGTGTCTTTTTGCGTTTTTCTCTTTCCTATTTTCAAAATCAAATCTTTTTCATAAAAATTTTTCAATCATATCTTTTTAATTGCTGTTTTCAAAATCTTTTTGATTAACTAATTGATTCAGTTTTCAATTTGCTTTGATCTTATTTTCTTTTTGATTTTCGAATTTTTATTTTAATTTTCTTTTTTTATTATTTTATTTTTTTTCGTTTTTCGTTAATTCAAAAAAAAAACAACAAAATTTATCTCCTTGCAATCATTATCATTTCCCTTTTGTCCATTATGGACTCAAGTGGGATTAATCAGTCCAAAAGGACTCTGGGGTCATATGCTAACCCCATTACAGCTGCATATGGGAGTAGCATCTGTACACCTCCCATCAAAGCAAGCAGCTTTGAACTAAACCCTCAACTCATTATCATAGTGCAGCAAAATTGCCAGTATTCCGGTCTTCCACAGGAAGAACCTACTGAGTTTCTGGCACAGTTTTTACAAATTTCTGACACAGTACATGATAAAGAGGTAGATCAGGATGTCTACAGACTATTACTGTTTCCATTTGCTGTAAAAGATCAAGCTAAAAGGTGGTTGAATAACCAACCTACAGCAAGCATAAAGACATGGAAGCAATTGTCAGACAAATTCCTGAATCATTTTTACCCTCCAAAAAGGATGACACAGTTAAGGCTGGACATCCAAGGCTTTAAACAAGAGGATAATGAATCCCTTTATAATGCCTGGGAGAGGTATAGAGGTATGCTAAGGAAATGTCCCTCTGAAATGTTTTCAGAGTGGGTACAGTTAGACATTTTCTACTATGGGCTTACAGAAAAAGCTCAGATGTCTTTAGACCACTCAGCTGGTGGATCTATACACATGAGGAAGACAATTGAAGAAGCTCAAGAGCTTATAGACACTGTTGCTAGAAACCAATATTTGTACTCTAGCAATGAGTTCTCTCCAAAAGAGGAAGCCATGGCAGCAGTCACTGACCCTAGTCCTCAAGAACAAATAATTGAGCTTAATCAACAATTGCTCCTGATGACAGAACAGTTAGCAGACTTTAAAGAGATGCTCCATGAAACTAAAGTTGCTAACAAGAGCATAGAACTGCAGTTAAATCAAGCAAAACAGCAAATATCTAAACAGATAACAGAGGAATGTCAAGCAGTTCAATTGAGGAGTGGGAAGACCCTGAATAACACTGCTCAAAAGAGTAAAAAGCCAAACAAGGAACAATTGACAGAGGACAACCAAACCACTGTTCAAAATCCCTCTGAGGACAGTAAGAGCCCAGAGAGGAATGTCATTGGCGTTCAGACGCCAGAAAGGGAAGGAAAGCTGGCGTTAAACGCCCATTCCTTGCCCAGTTCTGGCGTTCAAACGCCAGAAAAGGGGGAAAAGTTGGCGTTAAACGCCCAATTTCCACCCAATCCTGGCGTTCAGACGCCTGGGGAGAATCAGACACCTGAAAGTGCTGACAGTAATCCCTCTAACAAGGCTTCTTCAACCACTTCTGTAAGGAATAAACCTGCAGCTTCTAAGGTTGAAGAATATAAAGCCAAGATGCCTTATCCTCAAAAACTCCGCCAAGCGGAATAGGATAAGCAATTTGCCCGCTTTGTAGACTATCTAAGGACTCTTGAAATAAAGATTCCGTTTGCAGAGGCACTTGAGCAAATACATTCTTATGCTAAATTCATGAAAGAAATCTTAAGTCATAAGAAGGATTGGAGAGAAACTGAAAAAGTGTTTCTCACTGAAGAATGCAGTGCAGTCATATTAAAGAGCTTACCAGAAAAGCTTCAAGATCCAGGGAGCTTTATGATACCATGCACATTAGAAGGTGCTTGCACCAAGACAGCTCTATGTGATCTTGGAGCAAGCATCAATCTAATACCTGCATCCACTATCAGAAAGCTTGGGTTGACTGGAGAAGTCAAACCAACCCGGATATGCCTCCAACTTGCTGATGGCTCCATTAAATACCCATCAGGCATAATTGAGGACATGATTGTCAAGGTTGGGCTATTTGCCTTTCCAACTGACTTTGTGGTGCTGGAAATGGAGGAGCACAAGAGTGCAACTCTCATATTAGGAAGACCCTTCCTAGCAACTGGACGAACTCTCATTGATGTACAAAAAGGGGAAGTCACCTTGAGAGTCAATGAGGATGAGTTCAAGTTGAATGCTGTAAAAGCTATGCAGCATCCAGATACACCAAATGACTGCATGGGCGCTGACATTATTGACTCCTTGGTAGAAGAGATCAATATGGCTGAAAGCCTAGAATCAGAGCTTGAGGACATCTTCAAAGATGCTCAACCTGATCAAGAAGAATTAGAGGAGGCAAAGGAATTTTCGAAAATTCCTCAGGAGGAGGATAAGCCTCCCAAGCCTGAACTCAAACCACTACCACCATCCCTGAAATATGCATTTCTGGGAAAGGGTGACACTTTTCCAGTGATTATAAGCTCTACTTTAAATTCACAGGAAGAGGAAGCACTGATTCAAGTGCTAAGGACACACAAGACAGCTCTTGGGTGGTCCATAAGTGATCTTAAGGGCATTAGCCCAGCTAGATGCATGCACAAGATCCTATTGGAGGATAATGCCAAACCAGTGGTCCAACCACAGAGGAGGCTAAATCCTGCCATGAAGGAGGTGGTGCAGAAAGAGGTCACTAAATTACTAGAGGCTGGGATTATTTATCCTATTTCTGATAGCCCCTGGGTGAGCCCTGTCCAAGTTGTTCCCAAAAAGGGAGGCATGACAGTGGTTCATAATGAAAAAAATGAACTGGTTCCTACAAGGACAGTCACAGGGTGGCGCATGTGTATTGACTACAGAAGGCTCAATACAGCCACCAGAAAGGATCATTTTCCTTTACCATTCATAGACCAAATACTAGAAAGACTAGCTGGCCATGATTATTACTGCTTTTTGGATGGCTATTCAGGCTACAACCAAATTGCAGTAGATCCTCAGGACCAAGAGAAAACAGCATTCACTTGCCCTTCTGGCGTGTTTGCCTATAGGAGGATGCCTTTTGGTCTGTGCAATGCACCTGCAACCTTTCAGAGGTGCATGCTCTCTATCTTCTCAGATATGGTAGAGAAATTTCTGGAAGTCTTCATGGATGACTTCTCAGTATATGGAGACTCATTCAGCTCCTGTCTTAATCACCTAGCCCTTGTCCTGAAAAGGTGCCAAGAAACTAACCTGGTTTTAAACTGGGAGAAATGTCACTTTATGGTGACTGAAGGGATTGTCCTTGGGCACAAAATTTCAAGCAGGGGGATAGAGGTGGATAAGGCAAAGGTAGAGGTAATTGAAAAATTACCACCACCTGCCAATGTTAAGGCAATCAGAAGTTTTCTGGGGCATGCAGGATTCTACAGAAGGTTTATAAAGGATTTTTCGAAAATTGCAAAATCTCTGAGTAACCTGTTAGCTGCAGACACACCATTTGTGTTTGACACACAGTGTCTGCAAGCATTTGAGACCCTGAAAGATAAGCTGGTCACAGCACCAGTCATCTCTGCACCAGATTGGACATTGCCATTTGAATTAATGTGTGATGCCAGTGACCATGCCATTGGTGCAGTGTTGGGACAAAGGCATAACAAGCTTCTGCACGTCATTTACTATGCCAGCCGTGTTCTAAATGACGCACAGAAGAACTACACAACCACAGAAAAAGAGTTACTTGCAGTGGTCTATGCCATTGACAAGTTTAGATCCTATCTAGTAGGATCCAAAGTGGTTGTGTACACTGACCATGCTGCTCTTAAATACTTACTCACAAAGCAGGATTCAAAACCCAGGCTTATAAGATGGGTGTTGCTTCTGCAAGAGTTTGATATAGAAATAAGAGACAGAAAAGGGACGGAGAACCAAGTAGCTGATCATCTGTCCCGAATAGAACCAGTAGCTGGGGCGTCCCTCCCTTCTACTGAGATCTCTGAGACTTTCCCAGATGAGCAACTCTTTGCCATTCAGGAAGCTCCATGGTTTGCAGATATTGCAAATTATAAAGCTGTGAGGTTCATACCCAAAGAGTACAGCTACGTGCAGAGAAAGAAATTAATTTCAGATGCCAAGTACTACCTCTGGGATGAACCATATCTCTTTAAGAGATGTGCTGACGGAGTGATCCGCAGATGTGTACCCAGAGAAGAAGCACAAAGGATCCTATGGCATTGCCATGGATCACAGTATGGAGGACATTTTGGAAGTGAGCGAACAGCCACTAAAGTCCTCCAATGTGGCTTCTACTGGCCTACTCTCTATAAAGATTCCCGAGAGTTTGTGCGTAACTATGACAGTTGCCAAAGAGCTGGCAACTTGCCTCATGGATATGCCATGCCTCAACAAGGGATATTAGAGATAGAATTGTTTGATGTATGGGGAATTGACTTCATGGGACCATTCCCACCATCATACTCAAACACTTACATTCTGGTGGCAGTGGACTATGTATCTAAGTGGGTAGAAGCAATTGCTACACCCACTAATGATACCAAGACCGTGCTGAAATTCCTCCAGAAAAACATCTTCAGCAGATTTGGTGTTCCCAGAGTATTAATCAGTGACGGAGGCACTCATTTCTGCAACAAACAGCTATACTCTGCTATGGTTAGATATGGAATTAGCCACAAAGTGGCAACTCCGTACCATCCACAGACAAATGGGCAAGCTGAAGTCTCTAACAGAGAACTAAAGAGAATCCTGGAACGGACTGTGATAGCCCGAAGAAAGGATTGGGCAAAGAGCTTGGATGATGCTCTGTGGGCATACAGAACAGCATTCAAGACTCCTATAGGAACCTCTCCATACCAACTGGTGTATGGGAAGGCCTGTCATTTGCCTGTGGAACTGGAACATAAGGCCTACTGGGCAACCAGATTCCTAAACATGGATGCACAGTTAGCTGGTGAAAAAAGATTGCTCCAGCTAAATGAGCTAGAGGAATTCAGACTCAATGCCTTTGAAAATGCAAAAATTTATAAGGAAAAGGCAAAGAAATGGCATGACAAGAAGTTGTCAACCAGAGTCTTTGAGCCAGGACAAAAAGTTCTGCTCTTCAACTCTAGGCTCAGACTGTTTCCAGGAAAACTCAAATCCCGGTGGAGGGGTCCGTATGTGATTACAGGAGTGTCACCATACGGATATGTTGAGCTTCAGGATACTGATTCCGACAAAAGGTTCATTGTTAATGGACAGAGAATCAAGCATTATCTTGAAGGAAACTTTGAGCAGGAATGCTCAAAATTGAGACTTGAGTGATTCTCAGTGAAGGTCCAGCTAAAGACAGTAAAGAAGCGCTTGCTGGGAGGCAACCCAGTCATTAGTAGGTTGTATGATTTGTTCTTACAGAGGCAAGTATCAAAAATGAAGGAATTCATAGAGTTACAGAAGGATTCAGCTCAAAAAGCAGAGAAAAATAGCTTACTGGTGAAAAAATGCCAGTAAGGGGCATTTTGGGCGTTAAACGCCAGAATGGGTACCATTCTGGGCGTTTAACGCCAGGAATGGTGCCATTTTGGGCGTTAAACGCCAGAATGGGCACCATTCTGGGCGTTTAACGCCAGGTGTGCAGCATCCTGGGCGTTCAGAAAAACGCCTAGTGCTAAAGGATTTCTGGCGTTTAACGCCAGCCAGGTGCCCTGGCTGGCGTTAAACGCCCAAAAGGGGTGCCAATTGGGCGTTAAACGCCAGAATGAGTGCCATTCTGGGCGTTTAACACCAGAAAGGTGGGGGGGACCACAATTTTGCTTTCAAATCAGATTTTTTCAAACTTTCCTTTTCTCACCCATATTTTTTCACAAAAATACATTTCAATCTCTCATCATTCACTTTCAAATTTTCAAAAATTTAAAATCATTCTTCAAATCATTCCCAAATTTTGTCCAAAAACTCACCCTTCTTTCAATTTCTTTCCATATCTCCTCAAATCTCCTTTCAAATTTTTCTTTTTTTCAAAAATCTCTCCCCCCACTCTATAAATAAACGTTTGCCACCCCTCATTCCCCACACCATTCGAATTTCCTCTTCCTCTCTCTCTCTCTCTTCTCTTCTTTCTTTTCTTTTTGCTTGAGGACAAGCAAACCTCTAAGTTTGGTGTGCTTTTCCGTGATCACTAAGCCAAGATTCATCAAGATCATGGCTCCTAAAGGAAAACAAACCAATTTAAGAGGAAAGAAAGAGACTAATCCAAAGAATCTTTGGAATCAAGAGAAGTTCTTAACCAAAGAACATGAAGACCATTATCACAAAATAATGGGTCTGAGGTCAGTGATCCCGGAAGTCAAATTTGATCTGAAAGAAGATGAATATCCGGGGATCCAAGAGCAAATTCGAAACAGGGGATGGGAAGTTCTGACCAATCCTGAAATAAAGGTTGGAAGGAACATGGTTCAGGAATTCTACTCTAATCTGTGGCTAACAGATAAGCAAAGAATGACTGGAACTGCTTACCATACCTACAGAACCATGGTCAGAGGGAAAGTTATGTACTTCCATCTGGACAAAATAAGAGAAATCTTCAAACTACCTCAACTGCAAGATGATCCTGATTCCTTCAATAGGAGGATGGTGAGAGTAGATAAAGGGTTGGATCAAGTTCTAGAGGACATATGCCTCCCTGGGACTAAGTGGATAACCAATTCAAAGGGTGTCCCAAACCAACTCAAGAGGGGAGACCTCAAACCAATTGCAAGAGGTTGGCTAGACTTTATTGGGCGTTCCATATTGCCCACTAGCAACCGTTCTGAGGTCACCATCAAGAGAGCAGTGATGATTCATTGCATTATGCTTGGAAAAGAAGTGGAGGTCCATCATGTGATTGCATGTGAGATCTACACAATTGCAAATAAGAATTCCACTGAAGCCAAATTGGCTTATCCAAGCCTGATCTCCTTGCTCTGTAAAGAGGCTGGGGTGAAGATGGGAGTAGATGAGTTCATACCCATTGAACACCCAATCACCAAGAAGTCAATGGAAGGACAAGTGCAAGACAACTCTATCAAGAGGAGGGCGCAGGAATTCCTCCCTGAATTCCCAAGAATTGACTACTGGACCAGCCTAGAAGCATCTATCACCAAGTTGCAAGAGACTATGGAGCAACTGAAGGAAGAACAGCAGAATCAGAACTGCATGCTCTGCAAATTGCTGAAGGAACAAGAGAAGCAGGGGCGTGAACTCCAAGAGTTGAAATGCCAAAAGCTCTCCTCTCAAGCTGAGGGAGCATCCACTTCTCAAAATCAAGGTTGTTGAGTCCTAACTCTGTGAAAATCTCTATCATTAGGAGCCTATGTTTTTGCGTTTTCTTTTTCTTTTGTTTTGTTTTCTATTTTTATTTTTTAGTCTTATATCTATTTTTGAGTCTTGTTCTTAATTCATAATTAATAAAATTGAAATTTTATGCCTTAAAGATATGAATGTCCTATGAATCCATCACTTCTCTTAAATGAAAAATGCTTTAATCACAAAAGAACAAGAAGTACAGGATTTCGAAATTTATCATTGAAACTAGTTGAATTAGTTTGATGTGGTGACAATACTTTTTGCTTTCTGAATGAATGCTTGAACAGTGCATATGTCTCTTGAATTTGTTATTTTGAGAATGTTAAAATTGTTGACTCTTGAAAGAATGAGGAAAAAGAGAACTGTTATTGAGGATCTAAAATCATTAGACTGATTCTTGAAGCAAGAAAAAGCAGTGGATACAAAAAAAAATTTCAAAAAAAAAGAGAGAAGAAGAAAAGAAAAAGAAAAAGAAAGAAATAAAGTTGTGATCCAAGGCAAAAAGAGTGTGCTTAAGAACCCTGGACACCTCTAATTGGGGACTCTAGCAAAGCTGGGTCACAATCTGAAAAGGTTCACCCAATTATGTGTCTGTGGCATGTATGTATCCGGTGGTAATACTGGAAGACAGAGTGCTTTGGGCCACAGCCAAGACTCATACACTAGCTGTGTTCAAGAATCATTATGCTCAACTAAGAGAATCAATAACACTATCTGAGTTCTGAGTTCTTATAGATGCCAATCATTCTGAACTTCAAGGGATAGAGTGAGATGCCAAAACTGTTCGGAGGCAAAAAGCTACTAGTCCCGCTCATCTAATTGGAGCTATGTTTCCTTGATATTTTGGAGTCTATAGTATATTCTCTTCTTTTTATCCTATTTTGATTTTTAGTTGCTTGGGGACAAGCAACAATTTAAGTTTGGTGTTGTGATGAGCGGATAATTTGTATGCTTTTTGGCATTGTTTTTAGTATGTTTTTAGTATGATCTGGTTAGTTTTTAGTATATTTTTATTAGTTTTTAGTTAAAATTCATTTTTCTGGACTTTACTATGAGTTTGTGTGTTTTTCTGTGATTTCAGGTATTTTCTGGCTGAAATTGAGGGCCCTGAGCAAAAATCTGATTCCGAGACCAAAAAGGACTGCAGATGCTGTTGGATTCTGACCTCCCTGCACTCGAAGTGGATTTTCTAGAGCTACAGAAGCCCAATTGGCGCGCTCTCAATGGCGTTGGAAAGTGGACATCCTGGGCTTTCCAGCAATATATGATAGTTCATACTTTGCCCAAGATTTGATGGCCCAAACCGGCGTGGTAAATCAGCCTCAGAATTTCCAGCGTTAAACGCTGGAACTGGCATAAAACTTGGAGTTAAACGCCCAAACTCGCATGAGAACTGGCGTTTAACTCCAGAAAACATCTCTACACATAAAAGCTTCAATGCTCAGCCCAAGCACACACCAAGTGGACCCAGAAGTGGATTTTTACGTCATTTACTCATTTCTGTACACCCTAGGCTACTAGTTTACTATTAATAGGATCTTTTGAGATTGTATCGGTACCTCATGACACTTTACACGTTTTCTTTGTGTACTTTCCACAGCATGAGTCTCTAAACCCCATGGTTGGGGGTGAGGAGCTCTGCTGTGTCTTGATGGATTAATGCAACTACTACTGTTTCTCATTCAATCATGCTTGCTTCCATTCTAAGATAATACTTGTTCTTAACCCGGATGAATGTGATGATCCGTGACAATCATCATCATTCTCAACTATGAACGCGTGCTTGACAACCACCTCCGTTCTACCTTAGATTAAGTAGTTATCTCTTGGTTCTTTAACCGGAATCTTCGTGGTATAAGCTAGAATTGATGGCGGCATTCAAGAGAATCCGGAAGGTCTAAACCTTGTCTGTGGTATTCTGAGTAGGATTCAATGATTGAATGACTGTGACGTGCTTCAAACTCCTAGCAGGCGGGGCGTTAGTGACAGACGCAAAAGAATCACTGGATTCTATTCCGGCCTGACCGAGAACCGACAGATGAATTCCGCGTGCTGTGACAGAGCATATGCAATCGTTTTCACTGAGAGGATGGGAGGTAGCCATTGACAACGGTGAAACCCTACATACAGCTTGCCATGGAAGGAGACTTGCGTGTTTGAAGAAGAAGACAGTAGGAAAGCAGAGATTCAGAAGATGGAGCATCTCCAAACCTCAACCTATTCTCCATTACTGCAAAACAAGTAATCATTTCATGTTCTTTAGCTTTTCACAATCAATCCTGATAGTTTCTGATATCCTGACTAAGATTTACAAGATAACCATAGCTTGCTCCAAGCCGACAATCTCCGTGGGATCGACCCTTGCTCACGCAAGGTATTACTTGGACGACCCAGTGTACTTGCTGGTTAGTTGTGCGGGGTTGCAAAAGTGTGATTGCAATTTCGTGCACCAGCCATCCTGAAAGAAGAGAAAAAGAGAGAAAAGTAACCCAAAAATAAAGATAAGGAAACAAATAGAATTTGGGTGGGTTGATGCCAAATAATAAGAATCTCAACTACATGGTAGCTACAACATGTAAGTGAGAAAATAGTAGAAGAAAATGTCATAAGAATAGTGCAAAAATTGCAATAATGAGGGAGAGAGTGTGGGTAATTGATGAGCGGATAATTTGTATACTTTTTGGCATTGTTTTTAGTATGTTTTTGGTATGATCTAGATAGTTTTTAGTATATTTTTATTAGTTTTAGTTAAAATTCACTTTTCTGGACTTTACTATGAGTTTGTGTGTTTTTCTGTGATTTCAGGTATTTTCTGGCTGAAATTGAGGGACCTGAGCAAAAATCTGATTCTGAGACCAAAAAGGACTGCAGATGCTGTTGGATTCTGACCTCCCTGCACTCGAAGTGGATTTTCTGGAGCTACAGAAGCCCAATTGGCGCGCTCTCAACGGCGTTGGAAAGTAGACATCCTGGGCTTTCCAGCAATATATGATAGTCCATACTTTGCCCAAGATTTGATGGCCCAAACCGGCGTTCAAAGTCACCTCAAGAAATCCCAGCGTTAAACGCTGGAACTGGCACCCAAATGGGAGTTAAACGCCCAAACTGGCATGAAAGCTGGCGTTTAACTCCAAGAAGAGTCTCTGCACGAAAAATGCTTCATTGCTCAGCCCAAGCACACACCAAGTGGGCTCGGATGTGGATTTTTATGTCTTTTACTCATTTCTGTACACCTTAGGCTACTAGTTTTCTATAAGTAGGACCTTTGACTATTGTATTAGAAATCTTTTGATCACTTGAGATCTCTAGACCATCTTTGGACACTTTAGTTCTTAGATCATTGGAGGCTGGCCATTCGGCCATGCCTAGACCTCATGCTTATGTATTTTCAACGGTGGAGTTTCTACACACCATAGATTAAGGTGTGGAGCTCTGCTGTACCTCGAGTATTAATGCAATTACTATTGTTCTTCTATTCAATTCCGCTTGTTCTTGTTCTAAGATATCACTTGTTCTTCAACTTGATGAATGTGATGATCCGTGACACTCATCATCATTCTCACCCATGAACAAGGTGACTGACAACCATTCTTGTTCTACAAGCGATCAAGGCTCTAGTGAATATCTCTTGGATTCCTGATTGCACGATGCATGGTTGATCGCCTGACAACCGAGTGCTCGCCTGACAAACGAGCCAACCATTCCATGAGATCAGAGTCTTCGTGGTATAGGCGAGAACTGATGGCGGCATTCAAGAGAATCCGGAAGGTCTAACCTTGTCTGTGGTATTCTGAGTAGGATTCAATGACTGAATGACTGTGACGTGCTTCAAACTCCTGAGGGCGGGGCGTTAGTGACAGACGCAAAAGAATCACTGGATTCTATTCCGGCCTGATTGAGAACCGACAGATGAATTCCGCTATGCTGTGACAGAGCATATGCAAATCGCTTTCACTGAGAGGATGGGAGGTAGCCACTGACAACGGTGAAACCCTTGCTTAAGCTTGCCATGGAAGGGAGTAAGAAGGATTGGATGAAGGCAGTAGGAAAGCAGAGAGACGGAAGGGAAGGCATCTTCATGCACTTATCTGAAGTTCCTACCAATGAATTACATAAGTATCTCTATCTTCACCTTTATGTTATTTTCGTTCATCACCATATACAATTGAGTTTGCCTGACTAAGATTTACAAGATGACCATAGCTTGCTTCAATACTAACAATCTCCGTGGGATCGACCCTTACTCACGTAAGGTTTATTACTTGGACGACCCAGTGCACTTGCTGGTTAGTTGTGCGAAGTTGTGTAATGCCATGGATTGTTCAAGTTTTGAGCAAGCTTTTGGTAACATCAGTGCCAAGATCCGGCAGCAACATCAAGTTTTTGGTGTTATTGCCAGGGATTGTTCAGGCTGGACAACTGACGGTTCATCTTGCTGCTTAGATTAGGTATTTATTTTTTCGAAATTCTTGAAGATGAATTCTAGAGTTTCATGATGATTTGTTGAAATCTGGCTGGCTGAGAAGCCATGTTTAATTTCATTGGACCGAGGTTTCAACTTATCACCACAAGAGCTTGTTGATTTCTTATCAATCTTGCTTTTGGAGCAGTGATCTGCTAAGGCTTGGCTGGCCTTTGGCCATGTCTAGTGTTTTGGACCGAAGCTTTCTTTGAAAGCTTGGCTGGCTGTGAAGCCATGTCTAATTCCTGGACCGGAGTCTTAGACTAGCATTGCACTGATTCCTGGAATTCTCATTAAGAATTTTGATATCTTTTTCCATTTAATTTTCGAAAAACACAAAAAATTTTACAAAATCACAAAATCCAAAAAATTTTCTTGTTTGAGTTTAGTGTCTCATCTTAAGTTTGGTGTCAATTGCATGCATTCATTCATGTATCTTGGTGATCTTCAAGATGTTCTTGATGATTTGCTTGCTCTGATCTTTGAATTCTATTGACTTGAGTGTTTGTGTGTCTCATATGCATTCTCATTTTGTTAGTGTCAGTAGTATACAAACTGCTAAGTTTGGTGTCTTGCATGCATTGTTATTTGATTCTTGTTGCATTTTGGTTTGTCCTTATTATCAAAAATCCAAAAATATTTTTAATTTGTGTCTTTTCAAGTCAATAATACAGAGAATTGAAGATTCAGAACATACAGCAGAGGAATTGTACAGAAAAAGCTGGGCGTTCAAAACGCCCAGTGAAGAAGGACAGACTGGCGTTTAAACGCCAGCCAGGGTACCTGGTTGGGCGTTTAACGCCCAAAAGGGTAGCATTTTGGGCGTTAAACGCCAGAATGTGCACCATTCTGGGCGTTTAACGCCAGGATGGCTAGAAGGGGAGGATTTTGTTTTCAATTCAATTTTTTTTCAAGTTTTCAAAGTTTTTCAAAATCAAATCTTTTTCAAATAAAATCTTTTCAATCAAATGTTTTCAAAATCAATTTCTTTCCTTTTTCAAAGATACTTACTAACAATTAATGATTTGATTGAACATTTTAAGTATGTTGCCTTTTCTGTTGAGAAAGGTTTAATGTTTGAATCATATCTTTTCTTGTTAGGCAAGTCATTAATTTTAAAATCAAATCTTTTTAAAATTGTTTTCAAATCATATCTTTTCAATCATATCTTTTTAAAACCATAACTTTTCAATCAAATCTTTTTAATCACATCTTTTTCAAAATAGTTTTCAATCAAATCTTTTTGATTTCTAATTTCAAAATCTTTTTCGAAAATCACTTGATTTCTTTCCATTTTCATTTTCGAAAATTAAGTAATGCTTTTCAAAATGTTTTCAAAATTTTTCACTTAATTTCGAAAATTAGTTCCCTCCTTCTCACATCCTTCTATTTATGGACTAACACTACCCCTTAATGCAAAATTCGAACTCCATTTTCTCTGATAAGTTCGAATTTTCTACTTCTGTCTTCTACTCTTCTTTTCCTCTGACACCTAAAGGAATCTCTGTACTGTGACATAGAGGATTCCACATTTGCTTGTTCTCTTCTCTTTCTTATGAGCAGAAGCAAAGACAAAGGCATTCTTGTTGAGGCTGATCCTGAACCTGAAAGGACCTTGAAGAGAAAGCTAAGAGAAGCCAAAGCACAACTCTCTTTAGAGCACCTGAACGAACTCTTCAAAGAAGAGGAACAAATGGCAGCCGAACACAACAACAATGCAACAATGCAAGGAAGGTGCTGGGTGACTTTACTGCACCTACTCCTGACTTCTATGGGAGAAGCATCTCTATCCCTGCCATTGGAGCAAACAATTTGAGCTTAAGCCTCAATTAGTTTCTCTAATGCAACAAATTCCAAGTTCCATGGACTTCCATTGGAAGATCCTCATCAGTTCTTAGCTGAGTTCTTGCAAATCTGTGACACTGTTAGACTAATGGGGTTGACCCTGAGGTCTACAGACTTATGCTATTCCCTTTTGCTGTAAGAGACAGAGCTAGAACATGGTTGGATTCCCAACCTAAAGAAAGCCTGGACTCTTGGGAAAAGCTAGTCAATGCCTCTTGGCAAAGTTCTTTCCACCTCAAAAATTGAGTAAGCTTAGAGTGGAAGTCCAAACCTTCAGACAGAAGGAAGGAGAATCCCTCTATG